>NW_008329130.1:1289288-1334153 GCF_000622305.1 Nannospalax galili | reverse complement strand
GTGGGACTTAAAAAAATGCAAGCAAAATACTCAAAAACAAAAAAAAAAAATAAGACCAAGAAAAAAAAATTTTAAGGGAAAAAAAAAATTTTTTTTTTTTTTTTTTTTTTTTTTGAAATAGGGTCTTTGCTGTATAGCCTAGGCTGACCTCCAACTTAGGGCCTTTCTACCTTAGCCTACCAAGTGTTGGATTACAGACGTACACCACAATGCCTGGCTCAAGTGTTGGACAATTTACTTTTTATTTTTAAATTGTTTCTATTTTTCGTTTGTTTGGGTTTTTTAAAGATTTTTTTTTTTATGTGTGAGAGTGTTTTGCCTACGTGTATGTACGTGTCTGGTGTCAGTAGAGGCAAGAAGAGAGTGTCAGATCCCCTGGAAATGGAGTTACAGATGGTTCTGAACTGCCATGCAGATGCTGGGAACTGAACATAGGTCCTCTGCAAGAGCAGTAATCACTCAGTACTCTTAACCACTGTACCACCTCTCCAGCCCCTGTTTTTAGGTTTTAGAGATAATGTCTCAATATATAGCCTAGACTGTTCTAAACTCACAGCCTGTCTCCTGAGTACTGGCCTCAAAAGTGTGAGCCACCACACCTGGCTTGATGGCATTTGAACTACTGTTTCTTAACTGCTTCAGAAGTAACAAAGGATTTACTAGTTGTTCTTGCCTAATTTTCTCTCAGAGTACTTCTACTAGACATTTCTGTGATCTGGGCATAGTAGCACCTACTTGTAGTCCCAGCACTCGGAAGGTGGGAGCAGGAAGATCAAGAGTTCAAGGTCAACCTCAGCTGCACATAGTAAACTTGAGGGCAACCTGAGATATATGAGACACTGTCTCAGAACAAAACAAAAGACATTTCTTTCACTGCCATGTCTAATATATGGATCAAAATTCTGATATTTTTTACATTTCCATGAACTTGCCAACATTCCGAGGAAAGAATATAGCCCACATTGAGTCTATGGAAGTCTCTTCCACAATTACAGTATGTGTTCAATATTTGTCTGTTTTTTGAATATAGTCTTGCCAAGATATTAAGGGGTTAGAATTTCTAGGTGTGACATATAAACAAACTCAAGAATAAAACCAGTTCTTGCTGGGCAGAATGGCACACTCTTTGCTCCCAGCACTTAGGAGGCAGAGGCAAGTGGATCTCTTATGAGTTCAAGACCAACCTGCTCTACATTTCAAGTTCCAGACTAGCCAGGGCTACAGAGTAAGAGGCTATCTTGTATGTGTGTGTGTGTCTTTTTGAGACTGTCTCCCTGTAGTCCCAGCTGGCCTGGAACTCACTATGTAGACCAGGCTGGCCTCAAATTCACAGAGATCCTCTTGCCTCTGCCTCCTGACTGGGATTGAAGGCTGCACCACCTGGTAAGAGAGCCTGATTTAAAAACAAATAAACAAGCAAACTATCCTCATTTATGCTAAGGAAGATGGTTAATCTGCATGAATAAGTACTATAATGCAATTTGTTTTTAATGTAGAAAGATTTGCTGTTTATAGTTCATTAAGAGTTGTTCCTCTCCTCCTGTGTGTAATCTCACTCTATCTTTACTGGTTGTTTTTTTCTATTTAGCGGATGAAGAAGCTCCTGATTATGGCTCTGGAATTCGACAGTCGGGAACAGCTAAAATATCTTTTGATAATGAGTACTTTAATCAGGTAATAAGTCTTTGGGAAAGAGAAAACACCTTGAGGAAAGAAAAGGAAGTAAGTGGGTTCATGAGGAAAATGTCCAGTGCTGCAACCAGTGCCCTTGACTGGAACTTAAAAAGCATGCTGGTGACCCCACAGTTATTCATTAAGATATGGAAAATGCCAAAATATGTTAGCATGTTGCCATTTCTTTGACAGCTCCTAGTCTACATAATTTTCCAGGGTATTATTTTTTGGACAAATTGAGTATAAATGAGGAAATGGGAAAATAATGTCATTTACCTCCCCTTGCCTTGCTTTCAGAATGACTTTTCTTCAGCTGTGATGACTCGTGCTGGTCTGTCCTTGGAGGAGCTGAGGATCGTGGAAGGGCAGGGTCAGAGCTGTGAAGTGGTCAGCCCTCCAGAAGAAGCCAACCGAATGAATGACTTGGGTGTGTAGACAGAGTACTGTCACTGGGGACAGTCTTGGGGGAAGTGTTGTGTTGACAACCACCAAGCAACAGTTGCTTTAGTCAACTAGGAATAGAAAGAATGCCCAATTCCCTCCTTTTTCAGTAATTTATACCATTTATGTATCACTTGGCTCTCTTTAGATTTGAAGTCAAACACTTTGCTGGATGGGAAGATGGTGATGGAAGGATTTTCTGAAGAGATTGGCAACCACCTGAAACTAGGCAGTGCCTTCACTTTCCGAGTCACAGTGCTGCAGGCCAGCGGAATCCTTCCAGAGTATGCAGATATCTTCTGTCAGTTCAAGTAAGTCACCCACATTAGTTAATTTTCTGTAGCTGTTGATAGGATACCCTGACAAAAAGCAACTTAGAGGAGAAAAGAATTTATTTTAGCTTATAGTTCCAGAGGGATTGAGTCCGTCATGGCAGAGAAGGCACAGCAACAGGCAGGGAAAGCATGGGCAGGAGCATTACTCACAGGAAGCAGAGAAGGGAGAACAGGAACTGGAGTGAGGCTATAGCTCTCAAAGCTCGCCCCCAGGGACGTACTTCCTCCAGTAAGGCTCCATAACCTTCCCAAACAGTACCACCAACTGGGGACCAAATGTTCAAACACATGAGCCTATGGAGAACATTCTCATTCAAACTACCGTATCATCCTTTTGCTGTGCCTGTCTAACTGGTTGTTAACTCTGAAGGCGTCCTTCTTAATGAAGAGTGCTTTAAAATTGGGGAGATTAAGGCTCTTAAGAGATAAGACTAAGGCAGGCATGGTGGCGCATGCCTTTAATCCCAGCACTTGGGAGGCAGAGGCAGGTGGATCTCTGTGAGTTTGAGGCCAGCCTGGTCTACATAGTGAGTTCCAGGCCACCTGGGGCTACAGAGATTGTGTCAATAAAGACCTCTCTCCCCAAAAAAGAAAGAAATAACATTTGAGGGGCTAGACAGATGACTCAGCAGTTAAGAGTACTGGCTGCTCTTGCAAGGACCCGGGTTTAGTTCCCAGCACCCACCTGGCTGCTAACAACTGTCTGTAACTCCAGTTCCAGGGGATCCAACACCCTCTTCTAACCTCTTTGGGCATTGCACAACACAAGTACACTTACATACATGCAGGCATAATACTCATACACAAAATTTTTAAAAAATTAAAAAATAAAAAAACCTGGATATGGTGGCTCATGCCTTTAGTCTCAGCATTCAGGAGCCAGAGGCAGGTGGATCTCTGTGAGTTCAAGGCCAGCCTGGTCTACATAGCAAGTACCTGGCCATCCAGGGCTACATGGTGAGACTTTTTTCTTTTTATGAGACAAAGAATCTTAAGTTTTCATCAGCCACTCTAAATATCAGTGGATCTTCTTTCGATATGGGCAGTACTACACAAGAATAAAGTCTAAGCCACTCCCTATTTTAAAGCTCACAATTTGTTGCTAATGCCAACAGAAAGCTGCTATAGTGTTCTGCCACCCTTTGCCCCTTGGACTGTTCCATGGCCTCCCCATGGGTCATAATGCAGTTTGTGAAGCATTGCTTTTTTATATAGTTTTTAGCTAAGTCCTGAAATAAAGCTGCTAATGACATTGACATGAAATATTAGCCAGCCAGTAGAGATAGCAGCTATTTAATATGTTTTACTAACAGCCTCAGATTTAAGGTAAAATAAATAAAGATTGCAAGATAAATCAGTATTTTAGAGCTCTCACTCTTCTACTGAAACAAGTGACATATCTTGTAGAAAAGACTTGTTTGGTTAATTGATAGTAGAAATAGCATTGAGTGTGGTACGTTTTGGTACATGCCCGTAACCTCAATACTTGAAAGGCAGAAGGAGGAGGATCACTGCAGATTTGAGGCCAGCCTCATCTACATAGCAAGTTCCAGGCTGGCCCAGGCTACTCAGTGAGGCTCTGTCTCAAAAGAAAAGAAATGGTATTGAGAGTAGCACCCTGACTACCTGGCCTTTGCCCTGGAGGTGAGGGTGTGTTGATGGCAAGAAAGGAAGAATGTCCTCTTGATGTGGGTGGGAGATGCAGCTGTGTAGCCCTGCAGTGCTGAAGAGCCCGGGTGCTTTAGTATAGCCCAAGACACCTGTACCACCTGAGATGAGTTCAAACTCACTAGTGCTCATGGGTGCCTCTGGCAGATGCAGTATATGACCAGGAGAAGCAAAGAACTGGAAGATAGGACCAAGAAGTAAGAGAAGGAGGGGCTAGTTAGACAGCTCAGCGGTTACGAGCACTGGCTGCTCTAGCAGAGGACCTGGGTTTAGTTTCCAGCGCCCACATGGTGGCTTATGACTGTCTGTAACTCCAGTTTCAATGGATGCAGTGCTCTCCTCTGGGCTTTAGACACTAGGCATACAAATTGTAGACATACATACGTGCAGGCATTCATACATATATATAAAATAAAAATAAATCTTTTCTCAAAGGAAAAAAGGAAAGTGACAGGCATTATAAGGAGAAAATAAGATCCACAGCACAATGTGGCAGTGCCAGCAGTGCAGGACCTCAATGATTTGATGCACTCAGCAGAAGTAGACCGCCATCCTCAGAGCTGGTGAACTGATACAAAAATCAAGGTCATACTACTGGTGTCTCTCCCACTACTTAGAATATTTTCCACTTTCCCTTCTGGGTAGAGTTGGGAGACCTTGTGTTCTGATATATTTGTTTTGTTTGGGTGCTGGGAATTTAACCCAGGTCTTCAGGCATTCTAGATATCTCCATTACCACTGAGCACTTCCAGCCTTAGGTGGTGCTTCTTGTGGCTACTTTTGTGTGGCAGTAAATCTTTGTGTTGGGTATTCTTCAATTCTCTACTTCCTTTCATTTCAGACTAATGATAACACAATACTAATAGGGAGGAAGAGAAAACCATAAAGTATCATTATTTGTGGAAATGAGCATTATATAATGCATTGGTTTCATCATTATTTTTGGAGTGTCTCTGTGTGTCAAGCACTATGCCATCCGTTGGAGAAATAGGCACACAAGTGTATTATAAACAGTGGAATCATGGCTATTGAAGAAAAATAGGTCCCTTCTGCCATGGGAATACAAAACTGTCAAACTAAGTCAGAGAAAACTTCTTGGAAAAGACGTTTGAATCTGTCTTGACTAGAGAGACTCCTAGGCAAGTATACCATGTACAGGTTTTAGTTTTCCTTTTAGAAACTTGAGTTTACCAAATTTTTTCTGTACAAAATTATTTCATTTTTTGGGGGGTTGGAGAGATGGCTCAGTGGTTAAGAACACTGGTTGTTCTTGCAGAAGACCTGGGTTCAGATCCCAGCACCCACATGGCAGCTAACAACTGTCCGTAACTCCAGTTCCAGGGGATCCAACAGCCTCTTCTGTGCTCCTTGGGCATTGTATAACACCAGTGCACTTACCTACATGCAGTCAATATACACATACACATAAAATAAAAATAATCAATGAAATTTTTTTTAAAATTGAGATTTATTTTCAGTTTAAAAGAAAACTACAGCCGGGTGTGGTGGCACACACCTTTAATCCCAGCACTCAGGAGGCAGAGGAAGGCGGATCTCTGTGAGTTCAGCCTGGTCTACATAGTGAGTTCCAGAACAGCTGGGGCTACAGGGAGACCCTGTCTTAAAAAGACAAAAGACCGAAAAAAAAAAACAACCTACAAAGGAACAAGGCTTTGTAGTTTTGGTTGGTTGGGTTTGATATTTTTGTTGTTGTTTTGTTTTGAAAAAGGGTCTCCCTGTAGCCCCAGGTGGCCTGGAACTCACTATGAAATTCACCAGGCCACTTGCCTCTGCCTCCAGAGTGCGGGGTTTAAAGGTTTGTGCCACCATGCCAGTCTTTTACTTTTTGTTTTTTGTTAAGGACTCTGTGCAAACCAAGCTGGCTTTGAACTCTGCAGGCCTCCTGCTTTTATCCTGAATGCTGAGACGACCACATGCTGCTACAAGTTTGTTGAAGTGACTTTTTTACTCTCTAAGCTATTCTTGTATATAGCAAAATGATCAGAATCATTTAATTGCCATCTATGTGATACGGGAAATGCTGACATGAAAATAAATATACATAATTTGGCTTAGTAAAACAATGTGCTTTATTAGGGTGCTTCTTACCCTAGAGTCCAATGCGCATTCTTAAACAGATTCTTGGGATTGGAGGGATGGTTGAGAGTTTTGTGTCTCTTGCTGAGGATATGGTTTCAGTTGCCAGCATGCATATGGTGACTCAAAACCATCTATAACTCCAGTTCCAAGGAATCTGACTCCCTCTTCTGGCCTCCACAGGCACCAGGCATGCACATGGTACACATACATACATTCAGTTGGGGCACTCATAACATAAGATTTAAAAAAAAAAAAAAAATCAGCTGGGCATGGCAGCACACACCTTTTATCCCAGCCCTCAGGAGGCAGAGGAAGGCAAATCTCTGAATTCAAGGCCAGCCTGGTCTACATAATAAGTTCCATATCAGCTGGGGCTACAGGAAGACCCTGTCTCAAAAAAAAAAAAGACCATACCAGAGTCTGCTGGGAATGGTGGCACATGCTTTTAATCCCAGCTCTCAAAGGATGAGGCAGTCACACTTGAGGACATTCCAGGTTACATAGTGAGACCCTGTCTTAAGAACAAAACAAAACAAAACAGATTCTGTTGAAGCCATTTAATACAATATTCATCTGTCTCTCCCTTTCTTTTAAGCTTTTTGCATCGCCATGATGAGGCATTCTCTACTGAACCCCTCAAAAACAATGGAAGAGGAAGTCCCCTGGGCTTTTATCATGTGCAGAATGTGAGTACCCTGGACATTTTTGCCACATATCCTATGTTTGTGGCACTTTGATTTGTTGGCTAAGGAAGGATGATATGTGAGGTGTGAGCTGCCTTTTGTGTTTGGGACGGGGAGCCATGTGGAGACAGTGAACAACTGAGGGAGAGCCAGAGCAGCGAGGTTATCTTCATGGAAGGCACAGCCAGTCTCTTTGTTTGTTTGTTTGTTTGTTTTTTGAGGCAGGGTCTCCCTGTAGCCCCAGCTGTCCTGGAACTCACTATGTAGACCAGGCTGGCCTTGAACTCACAGAGATCTTCCTGCCTCTGCCTCCCACGTGCTGGGATTAAAGGCGTGCACCACCATGCCCCGCTAGTCTCTTAACTGAACTACAGTGAACCCAGTGAGTGTATGAAGCCTGGTCTTGGAATGCAGTCTTCAATTTAAATGAGTTGTTTTAATGTTTCTGTTCTAAAGAAATGAACACTTGGGGCTGGAGAGATGGCTCAGCAGTTCAGAGCACTGACTGCTCTTGCAGAGAACCCAGGTTCAATTCCCAGCACCCACATGGCAGCTACGAACCGTACTTCACTACAGTTCCAGGGGAATCCGAAACCCTCTTCTAACCTCCTCAGCATTGCATGACACGGGTGCACTCACATACATGCAGTCAGTACACTCATACACATAAAATTTAAAAAAGAAAAAAGAAATGAACACTTAATATAAGTTTTGTTAAAGTTAATACAATGTCCTCTAAACTATAATACTTATATTGGATGCTTACAAATAAAATTGAGGATTCTTGACGCAGGTAGAAAAAACAGCAGGAAATTTGAGCTGAAATAATGAGTGGGTGAAGGGCAGCAGAGGCGAGGTCAATCCTGGCCGTCGTGGAGGGTCTTGACTGCCTGAAGCTTGGTAAAGTTAATTTAGAATGGAAAGTAAAACTCCAGTCTTGTGGTGTAGGAGGACTATGTAGTGAGACAGCACACAGAGGTACTTAAGATGTTAGAGGACTGATGGAAGCAAAAATGTGTGCTTTCTTAGTATCGTTCCTGATTCCACTGCTTTCTTCCTTACCAGATTGCGGTGGAGGTCACTGAATCATTTGTGGACTATATTAAAACCAAGCCCATCGTGTTTGAAGTCTTTGGGCACTACCAGCAGCACCCACTTCATCTGCAAGGACAGGATCTTAGCAGGTTTGGACCAGATGTGCAGAATTTCATTGTTACTGTTGTTTTGAATTTTAGTTCTTCAGTTCCTGGAAAGGAAGAAATCTTTTGAGGGATGATGATAACTAAATAATAGATTTATATATTATTGTTTTTCCACTTAAAACTTCACTACCTTTTTAAAAAATATTTTATTATTTTTATGTGTATGAGTGTTATGCCCACATGTAGGTAAGTGCACCCGTGTCATGCAGTGCTCAAGGAGGACAGAAGAGGCTGTCTGATCCCCTGGAACTGGAGTTATGGACAGTCGTTAGGTGCCATGTGGGTGCTAGGATTCAAACCTGGGTCTTCTATAAGAACAGTCAAGTGTTCTCAACCACTGAGCCATTTCTCCAGCCCCAAAACTTCACTACCTTTTTAAGCTACCTAATTACTAAGTTGAAAAACAGCACATTGAATTTTGTTCAGATGACTTTGTCTTTTTGTTTCAAGAACAGGGTAGAAGTTTTTTTTTTTTTTTTTTTTTTGAGACAGGGTCTTCCTGTAGCCCCAGCAGGCCTGGAACTCACTATTGTTGACCAGGCTGGCCTTGAACTCAAAGAGATCCACCAGCCTTTGCCTGGGATTAAAGGCGTGTGCCACCATGCCTGGCAAAGATCTGTTTTCTTAAAGGGATTTAAGTATGCCTCTGATGTCAAACACCTCTTTTTAATCCTAAAGAAGGTTGTCTTTCTTTGCAGTCCACCTCAACCATCTCGAAGATTCTTCCCCCCACCCATGCCACTTTCCAAACCAGGTGAGCAGCAGCTCTACTCTGCCTGCTGTCCTCTGTGTGCCTACTTCCATTCTGAATGGTTTCTAGATAGAAATGACACTGGAAGTCCTTCTGTGTGTGCTTGTCTTTCTGTCCCTCTTATGTGTATCTAACAGGAACAAGAATTCGTGGTTCCTGATTTTAGATGAAAGGTCAGAAACAACTAGATTCTGTCTCTCTGGTCTTACTACAGATTTTGATAATCTCCCTCTTCCTAAATCTCTTTGCTTTGTGTGTAGTTCTTCCTGCTAGTGACTCAACATTTCTTTGCCTTTTATATTTATTCTACATGTTCAATTTTGTTATTGGAATTTTTGTTTTATTTTTGATTGACACATAATAATTGTATGTATTTCTGGTATAGTATGATATATGCATAATTGTATGCTTTGAGTAACACATGTATACAACAGTATAATTAGCATATCCGTTACTTTAAATATGCCTTATTTCTTTATAGAAGTGCATTCAAAATCCTCTCATAGCATTTTGAAATAAATAATACATCACTGATAATAATAACCACCTTGTCATGCAATAGAACACCAGAGATTGTTTCTCTTCATTTATCTTGTTTTCATTTTTCTTTATTTTTGTCCTTTCTCCTCACTGCCCACTTGCCAAATTCCCACCCCTCCCTGTGCTCATTCTCCACCCTCTATATTCCACATCCCCCATTGGCCTTCAGACCATGAAAGAAAGATTGAGCTGATTCGGTTTCTCATGTCTGGCTATGTGAATGTGCACATATTGGACGTGTTTTCTGAGCACGCCAGTGCGCTAGCCTCCTCGGCTGTTGCCACCCGCCAGAATGAGGTTGATCCATTGCTGCCTTTTCTCTTGCTGCCACTTTCCAGCTTCCAGAGTGAGAGGGTACCCAAACAAGATGGTTAGTAGTTAAATTAGTCTGCCTTAGATATAGAACCAGCTTCAGGTGATTTTCTAAAACCTGAAACTTATGTTTTTGTTTGTTTCTTGAGATGAATGTAGGGTTCGGCACATTGTTAAAGATCATATCACATTTCCTTCAGGGAGATTTTAAGAAACATCTTTTTAAATACATATTTTATTTTATTTCTTTATTATTTTATTTATTATTTTTATTTTATGTGTATGTGTGTATTGCCTGCATGTAGGTAAGTGCACCTGTGTCGTGCAATGCCCACGGAGGACAGAAGAAGCCGTGGGATCCCCTGGAACTGGAGTTATGGACAGTTGTTCGCTGCCATGTGGGTGCTCGGATTCGAACCTGGATCTTTTGCAACAACAACCGGTGTTCTTAACTGCTGACCCATCTCTCCAGCCCAGAAACACCTTTTTTAAAAAAAATTGTGTATTTATTTATGTGTGTGTGCGTGTGCATGTGAAAGTTAAGAGGACAACCCTTGGAAATTAGTTCTCTCCTAAACTCAGGTTCTCAGGCTAGGCAGGAAGCACCTTTACTGATGAATCATCTTGCAGGCCCAGAAAACACTTTTTTTTTTTTTTTTTTTTTGGTCTTTTTGAGACAGTCTCACTTATCACCAGCTGGCCTGGAACTCACAGAGACCCCTACCACCCGAGTGCTGTGATTAATGGCTGAAAACAGTTTGTTTTTTTTTTTACCTCTTCCTCTTTCACATTTCTCTGGGTGAGATGCTTCTGAATTTTTTTTTCCTAAGACGAGGCCTCTAGCCCAGTCTGGCCTTGAATTCTCAATGTACCCAAGGATGACCTTGAACTTCTGGTCCTCCTGCCTCACCTCAAATGCTGGTACAAGTGTGCATCATCACATCTGGGGTGCTGGGAATCAAACCCAGAGCATCATCCATGCTAGCAAGCAACTTACCTAACTGTCGTACGTCCACAGTCCTCCTGATACTTCTTTGTTTGGGTTGTTTGCAATAGTGATTTTTTTTTTTTTTTTTTTTTTTGGTGTTTGTGAGACAGGATCTCCTTGTAGCCCCAGCTGTCTTGGAAGTCACTATGTAGACCAGGCTGGCCTTGAACTCACAGAGATCTGCCTGCTTCTGCCTCCCAAGTGCTGGGATTAAAGACGTGTGCCACCACCCCTGGCACAATAGTGATTTTTAATTTTGACAATTAAAAAAAATATATATAGTAGTTGGTTTTTGTTTGATCAAACCCAGGGCCTTGTGCCTGCTAGTCAAGGACTCTTAACATGGAGCTCTCAAATTCTATTTTCTTTCCTTCTGTTTTTTAAAGTCTGTGGGGTTTTGCTTACCCTCAGATGACAACCAGAGCCAGTAGCCCTGTTTTTGTTCTTACTAGTAGCTCAACACCTGTGAAATTCAGATGGGTGAGTACTGCTGAGAGGCTGCACAAAGAAGTGCTCCATGATTGATAAAGCCCTTTTATATGCATTATGTTAGTGGATCTTCACAATACTTTTTGCAAAGTAGCAGACCAAATACTATGAGCCTTATTTTATACACTGAGGAGCGGTTCACAGAGGGTTAGCCACTTAACCAGGATAACGCTGATTTGCTTATCTTGGGTGTGTCCTTTGTTTGCCATCTCTAAGGTCTCTGTGACTCTTAGGTACAGGGAGGTCTGGGAACTGTGGGTTGGAGGATGAACTTGGAGACTTGCCAGGTTCTCCCTAGGTGCTTCTCAAGCTCCCCAACACTGTTATAAGGTGATACCATGCTCCATGGTAGGAGATTCTAGATTGTAAAAGGTTTTAATGATTTGGAGAGCATATTTGTCATACACAAAGCATGTTTTCTCATGTTCAGAAACAGTTTTTGAGAAGGGGAAAAAAAATTAACACTTGTTTTCTTTCATCCCTGAATTAGAAGTGCTAATGTAGTCAATGTTGAACTTTCTCTGGATCTTGTGCACTAACCTCTATCCTCTGACCTGCTGCTTTTCCTGAATGTACCCTTAAAGACTGACATTATAGATGCTTATGCTTTTTGCTGAGTAAACTTGGAACTGATTTTGACATGCTATAAAACTTTTTAAAAGTTCCAGCCACCAAGTTAAATACCATGAATAAAACCAGCCTTGGGCAGAGCATGAGCAAGTATGACCTTCTGGTTTGGTTTGAGATCAGCGAGCTAGAGCCTACGGGAGAGTAAGTCCAACTTTCTTCATTTTTAAAGTGTTTCAGAATTAAGAGATTTAGTTTTGGATCTGTTTGGGTTCATGCAACATTATCATGTCAACTTCCTGTTTTGGATTGAATTTGGGGACCTTGCTATTTATCTCTGAATGTTTTGTTTCTGTCTGTTCAGTATAATTGGCCCTTTTGTTACTAACAGCAATATAGTGATGACTGAGTGTCATTGGCTTGAGGGAAGACAACTATACAAGCTGTGCAGAATATAGTCCTGATGGAGATTACGAGGGGCCAGCAAGATGGCTCAACACGTAGAGCGCTTGAGCCTGACCTGAGTTCAAACTCTGGGAATCATATGGTGGAAGGAGAGAACCAACTCCCTCAAGTTGTCCTACCCCCCCACACGGCATGCACTTAGGCATGTATAAAAAAAGATTAATTACTAAAAAAAAAAAAGATTAATTGCTAATCTCAGGGGGGCGGGCAGAGCAAAATGTTTCCAGAGACTAAGTTTTCTCAACCTTGTCACTATTTAGGGTCAGATTATTTTCTATTGGGCATTGTAGGATACTTTGTGACACCCCTGGCCTATAAAAATAAGAAGCTAGTAATACCTCCTCTTCAGTTATGCTGTCCAAAGATGTCCCCTAGCAGGGGGAAAAAAATCACACACACACAGACACCCCTCATCAAGAGCTGCTCTCCTAAGTTAACATGATCAGCCTAAGCTTACTTGTCTCTATGAGGGATGTTAGAGTAAATAATTGATGTAGTTATTGTTTGTAGTTATCTCTAAAATGCCTTTGGGAAAACATAGGAAAGAGCCTTCTCCTGAAATGGCAAGAAGCTGCATCCATTAATATAAAGGGTTGGGGAACAACTGTTATCTAATGTTCCTCTCATGTGGTGCTGAGACCCTCCATCAATGATGTTCATCACTATGAATCATTTGTTAAGTTCCTGCTATTCCCAGGACCTGTCTGTATCAAATTTGTCTCTATAATTCCTCTCTGCAATTGCCAGTAATGGTGTTATTTGGAAGAATATGACTCCATAAACAGATCTGTAATGCTGTCACAGCTTGCATAATGAGGGAGAAGTAGTCACAGTGATGGTTTTTACTGAATAATTGCTTTCTGGATCTTAAAATTATTTAGAATTTAAAATTACTTCTGGTTCTTATTCCCTGTCGATTCTGTGGCAATTATATATTATTTACTGAATGATTACCTAAGGGACTGTATTAGTTACTTTTCTGTTGCTGTGATAAAACACTATGACCAAGGGAATTTATAGAAGGGAGAGTTTATTTAGCTTACAGTTCCAAAGGGAGTAGAGTCCATCATGGCAGGAGGCATGGCAGCAGAGGTGGCTGGAGTAGAAGCAGAGGCTCACATCTTCAGGCAGGCACAGAATACAGTGCAACTGGAGATCTGGCAAGGCTTAAGAACTCTGTAAGCCCACCCCCAGTGCTGTGCTTCCTCCAGCATGGCCACATCTTCTAAGACCTCCCAAAACAGCATCACTAAGTGGGGTAAAATGTTCAAATACTTGGAGCCTATGGGGGGACATTCTCATTCAAACCACCACAGGGACAGAGATGGAACCAAGCAATATCATTGTCCTTTGAGCATTACAGTCTGGCAAAGATGATGAGAAACAGATGTGTGGAAAGGGTTATAGATGCAAATGGCTATGTGATTAAATGCCAAGCTGGGGGAAAGACATGGGATCAGAGTTTAGAAAAACCAAAGATTTCCAGGGCTGCCACAACCCAGGAAGACTGGAGGATGAAGTAACCCTGACTTGTCTTTTATGTTTCTGTTTTTTTAGGTATATCCCAGCTGTGGTTGACCATACAGCAGGTTTACCCTGCCAGGGGACATTTTTGCTTCACCAGGTACTAAGGTTTAAAAGAAAACAAAGAGTTGTTGAACTGTGTTTTTCTTCAGCTTTTCATCTCTGTTTGGAGGGGGAGAAGTGAGGGAGAGGTTTTGTGCTTTGTCTTGTCCCCTTTTGGGATAGGGAAGTTCTTGGAGATTGAACTCAAAATTTCAAATATCATTTCTTTTTTTAAAAAATATACTCTTTTTGGGCTTGAGAGATGGCTCAGCAGTTAAGAGCACTGGCTACTCTTGCAGAGGACCTGGGTTCGATTTCTAGCACCCACATGGTGGGTTACAACTGTCCGTAACTCTAGTTCCAAGGGAATACAACCCTCTTCTGATCTCTGCAAGCACTACATAACACAGGTGCACTTACACACATGCAGGCAATACACTCATACACATAAAAAATAGAAATAATAAATATAAAACAATAATAATAATAAAGAAATCCCAGATTCAGTCCCCAGCATCCACATAGCAGCTTATAACCATGTGTAATTCTAGATCCTGGGGAATCTGATGCCCTTGTCTCACCTCCATGGGCTCTGCATCCATGTGGTGCACATATACATACATGTAGACAAAACACTCATACACAGTTGTTAGCTGCCATGTGGGTGCTGGGATTCGAACCCAGGTCTTCTGCAAGAACAGTCAGAGTTCTTAACCCTTGAGCCATCTCTCCAGTCCCAAGATTTATTTTTAATTAGTGTGTCTGTGTGTATTTGCATATGTTTGCCAGTGCCCTCAGAGACCAAAGATGTTAGCCAGTGGAGCTGGAATTACAGATGGTTGTGAGCTATCTGGTGTGGGTGTGGGGAACCAAACTTGGGTCCTTTGGAAAAGCATTACATGTTCTTAAGCACTGAACCCTCTTTCCAACCCCTATACATATATTTTAGAATAGCTATTTTTAAATATTTTATTAAATCTTTTAAAATAGTTTATTGATTATTTTTATTTTATGTGTATATGTGTATTGTCTGCATGTATGTAAGTGTACACATGTTGTGCAGTGCCCTCAGACATCAGAAGAAGGCGTCAAATCCCCTGGAACTGGAGTTACAGATGGTTGTTAACTGCCATGTAGGCACTGGGAATCAAACCCAGGTCTTCTGCAAGAGAAGCCAGTGCTCTTAACCGCTGAGCCATCGCTCCAGCCCCTAGAATAAGTACTTTAAAAAAGACTTTGGGGGAAGGTGTCCCAAGGCCTCCCCCTAAACAGAGGAGCTATTAGTTGATGATTTCTGAGAGAGGGAACATCATTCTCCTTTGGGAACATGGCTGCTGATAGGCTCCCCATACCTCAGTGGGTGGCTCCACATAATGTGCATACAGGCAGCACTGACTGGTCTCAGGGGGACAATAAAATAGGAGGACCATGGCCAGGCATGGTGGCACACATCTTTAATCCCAACACTCAGGAGGCAGAGACAGGCAGATCTCTGTGAGTTTGAGGCCAGCCTGGTCTACAAAGTGAGTTCCAGGCCAGTTGGGGCTACTGGGAGACCCTGTCTCAAAAGACAAAAAAAAAAAAGAAAAAAAGAAAAAAAAAGGAGAACCTGAAGTTGGGAGGGTAACAGGATAGAGGACAATAGGAAGAACTCGAAGGAGGTAATGGTAGATAGATATGATCGAACACATTGTATCAGTGCATGGAATTTTCAAAAATTAATAAAATAATTTTGAACTGGAAATTTTTTTTTTGTCTTTTTGAGACAGGGTCTCCCTTTGCCTGCCTCTGCCTCCTGAGTGCTGGACTGAAGGTGTGTGCTACCATGCCTGGTACTTGGAAATTTTTTCAAGTTTATTGTGTTCGATTACTATTGTTTGTTTAGCTTTCATATCATTTAATATTTTTCACAATATTTGGAAGCTTTGTATTTTTACTGCCAAAAGCTTCTCCTTAAGAAAAGGAAAGCTGCTCCTTTTTTTTTTTTTTTTTTTCTTGTTTGTTTATTGGAGTCAGGTCCTTACTCTTTAGTCCAGGCTGGCCTACACATCACTCTTAGTAATGGATTAAGCAGGCATGAGTCACCATACCTGACAGCTTTTTTTTCTGTCTTGTCTTATCTTGTTCTGGTTTGACTATTCAAGGGATTAGAGCCCTTTGCCATGCATGGTGACCCAGTAGAGGCAGGTGGTTATCTGTCTAAATAGTGAGTTTCAGACCAGCCAGGGCTACATAGTGACATGTGGAGACCATGTCTCAAACATACCAACAAAATAACCTAGAGCCTTTTGCATACTCTACAACAAGTACTCTACCACTGATCTATATCCCCAACACCCCTCCCCCTTTTTTGGTAATGGTTCTGTTTCATAGCCCAGGCTATCCTTGAACTCAAAGATCCTCTCCTTCTGCCTCAGCCTTCTAAATACTAGGATTACAGGCATGTGCCACTAACCCCCACTAGAAGATCTTAATGGGCATAGAGAATGAAAGTTTCAATGAACTAAAATCCAATTTTCAAATGTACATTCCCCATTTGGTGAAAGTACATTCAAAGTCTAGTGTCCTAGCATAGCATACTCTTGTAACTCCAGCATATAGGTGGAGGCAGGAGGATTGTGAATTTGAGGCCAGCCTTGGCTCCATAGTGAGTTCCTAGCCGCCTTGAGCCATATAACAAGAGCCTGTCCCCACTAAAAAGTTTTTAGCCAGTGCCCAAAATTGCTTTTGGCCCAAGTATCCATGTTGCATGGAGTTCCATGCCCTATGTTCTATAGGTGTTGGTTCTCCCACTCCCTCTCCCTCTCATTCGCTCTCCTTTTTCCTCTCCCTCCTCTTCCCTTCCCTTTCTCCTGGATTATAGATATGAACCACAAGGTCCTACAAGGAATGTCTTAAAACCAGACCAGCAGCTGACTTTCTCAGTTTCTGATGTGTTCTCCTTGTTTAGAATAAGTGTGGACAGCTTTTTCCCTCCCTCTTCCTCTCTGCATTTCTCCTTCCTGCCCATTCTCAATAACATATAACCCAAAACACAACAAATGAGGAAATGATAGCTTGCCCCAGCTAAATTGCATCCTTCTTCCATTACCTAGGGCATCCAGCGACGGATCACAGTTACCATTATTCATGAGAAGGGCAGTGAGCTCCATTGGAAAGATGTTCGTGAACTAGTAGTAGGTGAGTACATTCCGTCATCTGGGGGCAGCCTGGCTTTTTAGAGATGTCATCATTCTGTTTTGAGTGCAGGAAATGTGTGAAAGACTAGATAACACAGGCTGGAAAAAATAGAGGCCTTAACAAAAATGTCAAAAGTATTTGGGAGCTTATATCTAATCCTTAAAGGATTTTAGGGTTACCTCTTCAAAGGGGGGATGTTAGACTACCCAAAAGCCCCATAAAAATAAATAAGTGAAAGAAGAAAAAAAAAGAAAAAAATGATGGGGAGATATGGGAGGTGTTGGAGGGGAGGGAGTGAGCATGGATTTGATCAAAACACCTTATATGCATGTATGAAATTCTCAAAGTTTTTGTAAAAGTTAAAAAAAAACCTCAATTTTGTCTTATAGGGTTTATACTGAGTACAATACTGTATAACTTTATTAATTCAACTGTAAACCTAAAAATTTATAGCCAATTTTGAAAGAGATGCAACTTAGCTCTGGAAATTGTTAGTGCGTATGTCAATGCTGATGTAATGAAATGCTTCTTCTAATTATGTGGTTGTTAAATAATTTTTTAAAAACAAAAAAATAGAGGCCTTAGTTTGAAGCTCTTTTAAGTGCTTGGGAGGTAGCTTAATAGTAGAGTGCTTGCCTAGTATTTGTGAGGCCCCAATGGGAGGGACAGAAAGAAGGAGGGAAAGAGAGAGGGAGGGATCCCCTTACTCTGTCATACAACTAATTACCATAGGTATAGATCTGAGCTAGTGGTAGTGAGGAGGTCCTGAATGGAAGCCTTTGCTCATTCTGAGCTTGCAGTTGGTTGGGTGTAAAGCAGTTAGATGAAACAGTGCCAAAATGAGGACAAGAGAAATAGACCTTTGCCCACGAGGAGATCCAGGAGAATTGGATTCACTGTGGGAGAGAGGCTCTGAATAGATTCAAAATTAGAGGAGACTGGAAAGATGGCACAACAGTTAAGAGTACTGACTGCTCTAGCAGAGGACCAGGGGTTCATTCAGTTCCAAGCACCTGCATGGTGGCTCACAGCTTAATAACTGTTCATAACTCCAGTTCCAGGGAATCCAACACTTTCTACTGGCCTCCATTCACGTTATCTATCTGTAGTAACATACAGGCAAAACACTCATACACATAAAAGAAAAATACATATTTTTTTAATTAGAGAAGCTTAATTTTTCTCTAGGTACAAGCTGTGAGTGAGGGAGGTGGAGAATTTGCTTAACATGCACATGGCTAGAGTCTCACAGTGACAGTAAAAGAATGAAGCAGGCTTGCTACCTAGGATGGCCTTTAGAGTAGTGGTTAAAGGCAGGAGTTTAGTATCTTTGTTGATGTGACCTCATTGGCAGTGGTAAAGCCTGAGAATTACAGGATCTGTGTCTATTGGTTTTTTTGAGGCAAGTCTCATATAACCTAGGCTGACCTCAAAACTCATATACAAGACTGCCCTTGAATCCCAGTCCTCCTACCTCCAACCTCCTGAGTCAGGATTGGGAAGTCAAGGACAGACTCCTTGTCTACACGGTGAGTTCAAGGCCAGCTTGAGCTACCTGATACTCTGTCCAAAAAAAAAGTAGAAATAAACTACTTAGGATTACAAAGTAAACTAATGCTGAAAGATAGTTGTTAGTAGGGAAGATGAATAGGAACAAAGCATGGTGACATGTGACATGCGGGGATGGGGTCCATTACTTTGTATGCTGACTTTATTTTAAGAAAGCCTGTGTGAAGAAAGAAAAAGTTAAACAGATTAGTACTTCTTTCAATTACTTTAAAAATTTGTTTCTTCTTTTAATGAGTATGAGTATTTTGCCTGCATATATCTATGCACACCATGTTCGTGCCTAATGACTGCAGAGGCCAGAAGAGGGTATTGGATCCCTGGAACTGCATTTACAAACAGTTGTTAGCCACTCTGTGTGTGCTGGGAACTGAACCCAGGTCCTCTGGAAGAACAGCCAGTGCTCTTAACTGCTGAGCCCTCTCCAGCCCCTTTTTCAATTATTATTATTGTGTGCTTTCACATAATGGGGGCACACATGCCATAAAACACATGTAGAGGCAGAGGACAACTGTGAGGTAGAATCTCTCCTTCTGTCTTTCATGGGTTCAGGTCATCAGACTTATGTGTCAAGTGCCTTTTACCCAGTGAGCCCTCTGACCGGAACATTGAATTTGTTTGTTTGATTGATTGTTTGTTTGGAGACAGAATCTTAGGATGTAGCTTTGGCTGGCTCAAAAGTATGGCAATCCTCCTGCCTTTTCCTCTTAAGTGCTGGTGTTGAAGGCATGTGCTACCACACCTAACTCTTATTCATAATATGTTAAATAATAAGATTAATTAGCAGTGGGTCCAGTCACTCTGATCTCACAGTGATGGTAAATGAAAAGGCAGTAAGCAGTGTATTTAGAGACGCCTGTGGCTTCTGTGGGGCAGACTCAAAGGCACTGTTGGTTCTCTGCTTTATTGCCTTCCTTCATCATTCAAGGAAATACCAAATTTCAGTTAAAGATTTGTGAAAATGATGTCTGATTCCTTGCGTTCTATCCACAGACCCTTTGTGTCTCTATGACCAGACTAAGAAACCCTGAGAAGGAGGTTGTACTTACAAATTCTTTTCTCTTCTTTTTTAGATTTTTGAATTTTATTGTTTTTTGTGTGTATGGTGTGTGTTAATATGGCTACACATGTTCCAGAGAAAGCACTTTATCTGTTGAGCCTCTTACTGGCCCTCTTTCCTTTTTTGAGACAGGGTGATTTTGGACTGTGTGTAGTGAGGCATGTCTGTAACTGCAGCACTCAAGAAGTAGAGACAGGAAGACTGTGAATTCAAGGACTACGTAGGCCATAGGATGAGATATTTTTTAATGCATTTTCATATGGAATACTAATGAACAAAACCAAAGGGGGATATGTTCTAGTTAGAAAGCATGAGGAAAGGTGCAAAGGCAGCAGCTGCCAAGGTTCTCTGCAGAACCCTAAGATTTACTTTAACAAACTCCTACAGTGACCTATACCCATAACAGGTGGTTTTATTTTTGTTTTTTATTTATTTATTTATATTTATTTATTTATTTATTTATGCATGTACTAGAACCCAGGGCCTTGGGCATACTAGGTAAATGTTCTTCCACTAAGAACCAAGTGCTATGGTACTGAGCTACAGCCTTTTTTTTTTCCCAGACAGGATGTCACTAAGTGGCCTAGGCTAGCTCTTAATTTGTGATCCTCCTGCTTGAGCCTCCCAAGTAGCTGAGCTTATAGGCCTGTGCCACCAGGTGTTTTGACTTAATGAACTTATGTTTTGTTTTTAATCTTCTGGTTTCTTTACCCCTCTTTTTTAGGTCGGATTAGGAATAAACCTGAGGTGGATGAAGCTGCAGTTGATGCCATCCTTTCCCTAAACATTATCTCTGCTAAATCCCTGAAGTCTTCCCACAACTCCAGCAGGTAATACACCATGGGACTCAGATGCACCATCTCTGTGGTGGTTGGGGGATGCCATTAGATTCCCTCTTTGTTAATGGCCCCTGATGTAGGTGAAAAAAAAAAGTCCTAAATCCCTTCTTATTAAAAAATCTGTGTTTCTGAGACTAGAGAGATGGCTAGCTGGTTGAGATTACATACTGCTCTCATGGAGGACTGTGTGGCTCCCAGAACTCATAGCAGGCAGCTCACAGCCACCTGTAACTCCAGCTCCAGAAGGCTCTGACCCCTAAGGCTTCCATTGGCACCTGCACTATTGTGCATAGTCAGACAGACAGACAGACAGACAGACAGACACACACACACACACACACACACACACACAAATTAAAAATAAAAAATAGCTGGGCGTGGTTGCACATGCCTTTAATCTCAACACTGGGACGCAGAGGCAGGTGGATCTCTGTAAGTTCAAGGCCAGCCTGGTCTACATAGTGAGTTCCAGGCCAGCTGGGACTACTGGGAGACCCTGTCTTTTTAAAAAAGACCAAAATAATAATAAATAAATAAATAAATCTTTAAAAAAACATCTGTTTCAGGGTTGGGGATTTAGCTCAGTGGTAGAGCACTTAACCTAGCAAGCGCAAGGTCCTGGGTTCGGTCCTCAGCCCTGAAAAAAAATAAAAAAATCTCTTTCGCCAGACCTGGTGGCGCATGCCTTTAGTCCCAGCACTTGGGAGGCAGAGACAGTTGGATCTCTGTGAGTTCAAGGCCAGTCTGGTCTACATAGTGAGTTCCAGGCCAGCTGGGGCTATAGAGACCCTGTCTCAAAAAGACCAAAAAAAAAAAAAAAAATCTGTTTCTTCCTTTGCCCTACCTGCTGCCTAAAAACAAGAAAAAAAAAAAAAGATTTAGAAATATATCTAAGTGATTATTTGCTCATAGAAAATGGAAACGTTCTGTCCAGAATGAAGTCTAAACAAATCAAACACAATGAAAAAGAAAACTCAACATCATACCCATCATACCCAGGAGCTCCATTATTGCTGAGACTAAATGTTTCTCAGTGAGTTGTTGCTGTGTGGAGACAGGTTTCCTACTCATACAGAGAGCATGGAAATGTGCCTCCAGGAGTAATGAGGCCTCTGTTCAGTTTTTGCTAAATGGCATAGTCTCTGTTAGTCTCTGTGTTTGCTTCTCATTTTTTACTTAGGTCTGAAGTTGGTAATTAAATATAAACTATTAGTTGCAATATTGGCAGCTATCAGTAATGGATTTTAACTTTAAGTTTTTCATTAAATTTCCTTTTATAACAAGTAGTAACAAACAATGCTGAAAATACGTAGCTACTCTACCTTCCCATATTAGCCTGGAACTGAATGTCCTGGGTCCCTTACCTCAGCCAGGAAAGAGGCTGGGTCATTGTCTGAGAGACTCCATCTCATTATGCCCTAAGGACTGAAACAGGAACACTTGCATGTTCACATGTGGGCCAAGAATACTGTGTTTGCTTTATAGGGGTCTCTGCTGCTTTCTGCCCTGAAAAACTTAATCACATGTGTGTTGGGGAGAGGAAGGGAAGCTAAAATCGGAGGCAAAAACAAAATTAAAAGCTTAAGCCAGGATTAGTTTCTTTCCTTGTTTTATAGTTTTTCATAGGAAAAAGAAAAAGGAACAAATTTCTGCTTGCTTTTTTGCATGTAAGAGTTGTCAGAGGCTATGTGTTCTAGTTTGCCTTCAATTGTTTTGACAAAACACTCTGACCAATACCAACTTCTAGAGGAAAGGGTTTATTTTTTTTATATATATTTTATTTCTCTTTATTTTCTGTGTATGAGTGTATTGCCTGAATGTTTAAGTGCACCGTGTCGTGCAATGCCCAGGGAGGTCAGAAGAAGGCATCAAATTCCCCTGAAACTGGAGTTATAGACAATTATTAGCTGCCATGTGGGTGCTGGGAATTGAACCTGGGTCCTCTGTAAGAGCAGTCAGTGCTCTCAACCACTGAGCCATCTTTCCAGCTCTAAGGAAAGGGTTTATTTGGCTTATATTTCCCAGGTCATAATTCATCAGGGAGCCCAAAGTAGGAACTCAGGGCAGGAACCTGGAGTCAGGAGCTGGAGCACAGGCCATGAAGGAACACTGCTTACTGGCTTGCTCCTCTGGCCTCTGCTCAGCCTGCTTTCTTACACAACATGGGCCCACCTGCCCAGGGGTGGCACCACCCACAATGGGCTGGACCCTCCCATGTCACTCAATAATCAAGATGTCCCACTGACATGGCCGTAGGCCAGTTCAATGGAGTAATTCCCCAGTTGTGGCTCCCTCAATCCGGGTGTGTCAAGTTGACAACTAAAGTTATCCAGCACATTGTGGAAAGAGGAAGAGCCTGAAAGGGGTTGTTGTGTCTGGGATGAGGATGTTATTAATCCTTCTTGGGCAGAACCATAAACAGTACCATTTCTCTGAAGTCAGCAGAAACTCCACATGACTCTCGTCTGCTAGACATCCATAGCCAGTGTTCAGCTGGCCTTCATCACTATGACTTTGCAACACTGAAGATGCATCTCACGTGCTCTTAGGCTACTAAGTAGGTGGTATTTGGTTGATACCATTTGGTTGCATAATAGAAGTTTAGAGATACTTAATCAAAAAAGTTGACTGAAGTCAAGAATCATGAAAAGATAGACATCTTGAACTTTTTAAAGTATTTTGATTATTGTGTGTGCATGTGTGTATCATGAGCACACACATGATGTGTGTATTTACAAGCACACACATGGAGGTCAGAGGACAACTTGCAGGGTTCCACTCTCTTCTACCATTGGGGTCCCAGGAATCGATTTCAGGTTGGCAGCTTAGTGGCAGGCTTCTTTACCCACTGAGCTACCTCACCAGCCTGAGCATTTTTGTTTCAATTGGAGCTATATATGTGCACATTCATTTATTGGGCTCTTGCTATCGATCCATAGTCTTTAATTATAGAGTCATTTGTTGGAATTCTAATTTTCTTACACAAATCACGCTCATAATCTTATCACACATGATTTTCAATTTGGTGGAACAAGAACTGGAAACCTGAGAGAGGCTAAGAGCAGAAAAGGTGAAGGGTTGGCAGCTGGAGGCCACTATGGGCTGTGGAGCAAGAGCCTGTCTCCAAAACATTTTTCACCTAAACTTAATAGCTGTTTAAATAATTCAGAATTATTACATTTAAAAAAAAATCATGAGGGCTGGAGAGATAGCACAGCAGTTAAGAACACTGACTGGGGGCTGGAGAGATGGCTCAGCGGTTAAGAACACTGGTTGTTCTTGCAGAAGACCCGGATTTGAGTCCCAGCACCCACATGGCAGCTAACAACTGTCCGTAACTCCAGTTCCAGGGGATCCGACAGCCTTTTCTGTCCACCTCCGGCATTGCACGACACGGGTGCACTTACCTACATGTAGGCATAACACTCGTACACATAAAATAAAAATAATAAAGAAAATATTAAAAAAAAAGAACACTGCTCTTGCAGAAGACCCAGGTTCGAATCCCAGCACCCACATGGCAGCCAACAACTGACCATAACTCCAGTTCCAGGGGATCTGACAGTCTCTTCTGTCCTCCGTGGGCATTGCACAACGTGGGTTTACTTACCTACATGCAGGCAATACATGCATACACATAAAATAAAAATAATGAATAAGGCTGGGAGTGGTGGTGCACACCTGTAGTCCCAGCACTTGGGAGGTGGAGGCAGGCAGATCTCTGCAAGTTCAAGGCCAGCCTGGTCTACATAGTGAGTTCCAGGACAGCTGGGGCTACAGGGAGACCCTGTCTCAAAAAGACAAAAAAAAATAAAAATAAAAAATAAAAATAAATCATTTACCAGCACTCAGGAGACAGGCAGGTGGATCTCTGTGAGTTCAAGGCCAGTCTGGTCTACATAATGACAGGACATCTGGGGCTACAGGGAGACCCTGTCTCAAAAAGACAAAGAAACATCATTCAGAGTCATACAAGGTAGCCCATGTCTTTAATTCTAGCACTCAGGAGGCAGAGGCAGGTGGATCTCTATGAGTTCAACTCTGTCTACATACAGAGATCCAGGCCAGCTGGGGCTACAAGGAGACCCCTGTGTCAAAAAAAAGCCAAAAGAGCAAAAAATAAAAAAAAAATAAAATAAAAATAAAAATTCAAAAACCTTCAAATTAGTCTTTACAGAAACAATTCTTTTTGTCTTCATACTTCATTGATATGCCTAATGTTTAATTGAATGATCATAATAACAAGCAAAACTGGCATAAGAAGGTTTGAGAAGAAATACGTACTATATATAATAAGCAAATAACTCTTTTTTTTTTTTGTCATTTTGAGACAAGGTCTCCTTGTAGCACTAACTGTGTAGACCAGGCTAGCCTTGATCTCACAGAGATCCACCTGCCTCTGCCTCCTGAGTGCTGGGATTGAAAGTGTGCCATCATGCCCAACAGCAACTCAATTTTGTAAAGCTGTCTAGGTATATGAGACATTTCTTTAGTTTAGAGTATTCAGATTTTTTTTTTGACACAGGGTCTCCCTGTAGCCTGAGCTGGTGTGGAACTCACTATGTTGAACAGGCTGGCCTCAATTTGATCTTACAGAGATCTGCCTGCCTGTGCCTCCCAAGTGCTGGGATTAAAGGCATGCACCACCTTGCCCAACTAGTCAGACATTTTTAAGGATTTTATTTTATTTGTATGAGTGTTTTCTTGCATGCATGTATACCCATATGTGTGCCTGATGCTTGTAGAGGCCAGAAGAGGGCATCAGATTCTCTGAATCTGGAGTTACAGACAGTTGTGAGCTACCATGTGGGTGCTGGAAACCAAACCTCTATCCTCTACAAGAACAGCCAGTGGTCTTAACTGCTGAGCCATCTCTTCTGCCCCAGATAGTCAGATTTATCTTTAGAGCTGTATGAGTTACTTGTCTTGCCCCTATGACAAAATGCCTTACAAAAGCAATTTGAAGAAGGAAGGTTTTACGATCAAAGGATACAGTCCATCATGGCAGGGAAGGCATGACAGGAACTTGAGACAGATGGTTACATGGCATCTGCAGTTAAGAAATAAAGAGTGGCAAATGTTGGTGCTTAGTGTGTTGTCTCCTTTTTATTCAGTATGGTACCCAGCCCAGCAGTGGTACCACCCTCATTGAGGTGGCTCTTCCCACCAATTAACCTAATCTAGAAAATCCCTCACAGACCTGACCAGAGATTTGTCTCCTAAGTGATTCTAGATCCTCTTAAGCTATTAACCATCACAGGAGCATAGGTTAATCTGGTAGGAAGATGCTAAATAAGTTTGGGTAAAAGGGATTTTGTTCTAGTTATCCAAGGTTTAGTGTTTTAAGTTGAGCTTACAGAACTCCAGATTGGATGTACCATATGTATCTTGGAAGGCTTTTCTAATACATTGATAGTAGAGAATAATTGACAGGATCACTTATGCCTTTTCTTTTCGCCTGTATTTATGTTAAATAATTGCCTTAGTTTTCTCTTAGCTCAATGGCAGTTTCTAACTATTCCCAGTACTAAGTACCCATGAAAAAGTTATTAATAAGAGTTGATCTCCATATTCCCTCCTGTGTCCAGAGTTTTTCTTAATTGAGTCTCAGGAGAAGGACCCATGCCATTGTAAGTCCTTTATTGTGTCCCGGAGTTCTCTACACACTGTTTGTCTGTGGTATTCAGTTGGCTTGTTAGCATATTTTGTCTTTTTAATTTTTAAAAACTTTTCTCTCTGTTCTTGTCTCTCTCTTTTTATGTGTGTTTCTCTCTTTCTCTGTCTCTCTTTAATTGCTGGACTAACAAAAGCCTTTTCTGTTTTTGCAGGCTCTTTCTTGATAAGGATATTCCTAGGTATTTTTTGTTTGTTTTTTTTTTTAATTTTTTAAATTTTATGTCTGTGAGTGTATTGCCTGCATGTATGTGAGTGCACCCGTGTCATGCAATGCTGTGGTCAGAAGAGGGCTTCGGATTCCCCTGGAACTGGAGTTAAGGATGGTTCATAGCTGCCATGTGGGTGCTGGGAATCGAACCTGGGTCCTCTGCAAGAGCAGTCAGTGCTCTAAACTGCTGAGCAAATGCTCCAGCCCCTTGTTTGCTTTTTTTGCACATAAAGATTCTAGTTTATCAGAGTGCTTTATGTCTTATGTTGCTTTTATTGCTATTTTAATGTAGTGGTTTAGTCCCCATGTAAACTTGAGCTATATTCAGAATAGAGCAAAACCTTATTTTGCAACCTAGACTGCTCCTTGTACCTTCCTTTCTTCTAGTGTTTATGCAGTTTCACATACAGCTTCTTAAATGATTTTAGTGCTCTGAATTGTTTTCTCATTCCATTTATTATGTTTGTCCATTTTACTCTTATGCCTCTTCAAGTTGTCCTTTTCTACATTCCAAAGTAGAATATTTCTCCTTTCATGTGAAATCTCAGGATTTGTTCTCTGACTTTTTTTGTTTCTATTCATCCCTCCCCTCCCCTCCCCCTCCCTCCCATACAAAAGCTTGAAAGATTTGCTGGTTTGTAGCTTTGTAAATCCTCATCGTTTTCTTCTTTGTTTTGTACTGTACTTACCATACAGAAACTACTTTGACTATTTGGGCAGCTGAGTCTGTAAGAAGAAATGTTTTGTGGGTTTTCAATTGGTTGGTTGGTTGGTTGGTTGGTTGTTTTTTGAGTCAGGATCTTACTATGTAAACCAGGCTAGCCTCAGGCTCACAGAGATCCACCTGCCTCTGCTTACTGAGTGCTGGAATTAAAGGTGTACGCCACCACGCCTGGTTTTCCTGTACTTTTAAACATTTGTCTGAACTCTTTTACTCTTTTTTTTTTCCTCCGGTAATTTTTTGAGACAGGGTCTCCCTGTAGCCCCAGCTGTCCTGGAACTCACTATGTAGACCAAGCTGGCCTTGAACTCACAGAGATCCTCCTGCCTCTGCCTCCCAAGTGCTGGGATTAAAGGCGTGCGCCACCATGCCCAGCTTGTCTGAACTCTTAATCTATTTTTCTTTTGAAACAGAAAAAAAAATTAAGTGGAAAAAAATCATTTGGAATAGAAAAATTCCTAGTAGCAAAGCTTTTTCCTTTCCTCTTTACTTGATTTAGGAAAGAAAACTGAAGGAAGAGATGATACTTGATGAGATTGTCTAAAATGTTATTTGGCAGATGTTATTGATATAGTTTATATCTTAGTGTGGACATTTTCCCATTCACATAGAGGTTCTCCCAGTGAACTCAACAGGGATTCCTTGGTTGGGGTACACATACATAGCACACGTGAGCTCTAGTTTCTGTACAGCACACACATATAAAAATCATAAAGTGTAGCCATAATGTAAGAAGCAAAATTTTAAATTATTCAAAATTAAGGACCAGCGAGTGCTTGCTCAATAAAGCACTTGCTATGTAAACATAAAGACCCAAGTGCAGATCCCCATGTAAAAAGGAGGATGTGTGACATGTGCCTATAATCCCAGTGCTGGGGAAACAAAACCAGAAAGATCCCTGGGACTTTCTGGCCAGCTAGTCCAGCCAATCAGCAAGCTGTATGTTCAGGGAGACACCTTGACTGAAAATAAGTGAGCTAAGCATAGCAGCACACACTAGGGAGGCAGAGGCAGATGAATCTCTGTGAGTTTGATGCCAGCCTAGTCTCCATAGCGAGTTCCAGGCAGCCAGGGCTACGGAGTGAGACCCTGTAGATAGATAGGTAGGTAGATGGATGGATGATAGATGATTGATAGATAGATAGATAGATAGATAGATAGATAGATAGATAGATAGATAGATAGATAGGGAATGGCACACCTGATATTAACCTCTAGCCTCCATGCACACACACACAGTGCACCCATACCTGCACTCACATGCACATGAACACATACACGCATAAGCAGTCCCAATTAATAAATTTAAATGAGCGTATACTTCTTACCCTGAAACCTAATTTCTCTGTGTTGCTGCTGTTGGTCAGAACATCTGAAGGAACCTATTTGAAGCTGGGTGTAGTGACTCACACCTGTAATCTCAGTGCCAAGAGGACCTCTGTGAATTCAAAGCCAGCCTGGGCTGCATAATGAGTTTCAGGCTAGATTGTACTCCAGAGTGTGGTCCTGTCTTAAAATAATAAATAAATAAGCCAGGTGTGGTGGCACGTGCCTTTAATCCCAGCACTAGGGAAGCAGAGGCAGGTGGATCTCTGTGAGTTTGAGGCCAGCCTGGTCTCCATAGTGAATCGGGCCAGCTGTGGCTACAGAGAGACCCTGTCTGAAAAAGACCAATAATAATAATAATAATAATAAATAAGCTGGGCTTGGTGGTGCCTGCCTTTAGTCCTAGCATTCAGGAGGCAGAAACAGCCAAATCTTTGTGAGTTCCAGGCCAGCCTGGTCTATAGTAAGTTCCAGGTCAGTTGGGGCTTCAGTGAGACCCTGTCTCAAAAAGACCAAAAAAATAATAATAATAAATAATTTGGAATCATTTTCTGGTCATCTCAGGAGCTGTACAGGAAAGTAGATCTTGGTACTTGGTCCTGTTTTACCCTGCATTCTAATGCCAGTTTTATTTAGCAGGAAGTCTCAGTGGTGACCAAAGGAGGTACTCAGTTAGGGTTTGGAAATGAATAAATAAGCCACTAAGCACAGGTAGCAGAAATAGGAATCTCTTTCAGTTATCACCAAAGTCATAAGTGATACTTGAAAAAGAGTGTGTTACTCATCTTAGCATGTGTGTCCCCAGCCCCTGCAGTTTGCCAGGTAGACCCATCCCAGGCACCTTGACCAAAGCAGGGACAGAATAAAAAAGCAGTTCTTGGGGTAAGAATTCTTCTACTGAAGTATTAAATATCATCTCCCACTATTAGAGTTTTTCTTAAACCAAATTAAAATGATGATTTTTATCTTAAAACAGGGTTTTCTATGTGAGGGTTTTCTGCTAAGCCCAGAAGCCATGAAAAGGCATCCACTGTGTGCCATTTTTGTTGTGGTTTGGGTCACTTGCTGACTGTTGCATTAATTATCTCTGCCCATATGCCTTCTGTGTCTGATGGAGAGTTTTCTTGGCCCATACTCATTGCCTCAAAAGCTAGACATTGGGAAACCATTACATTCTGAGGAAGACTTGGAGTAAGAAGCAGCTGCAGAGAGGAGTAGGCACACTTTTAACACAAGCTCTGGAAAGATGAGGTGCTCAGGGAGCTCACTTTCAGAAACCTAGTCTTTGTTACCGCTTTCTGGAGGAAGAAGCAAGGGAGTGTGCATAGAGAGAAGATGCCTGCTCATTGCCATTGGAAATGTAGAAAAGCAGAATGTGTGAGGTCACCATTTGGAAAGGTTTAAGGAGGAATGTGATTGGCAGGAAATAGTGTGCTGCAAACACTCTTTCTAGGTGAGTCAGATGAGCTGTGTTCTGCCTGAGGAGAGCTAGTGTTGTGTATGTAGGGTGGGGGGTGGGGTATGAGAGGCATCTTACCCAAGAGGTATCATAGATCTAAGAAGGAAAATGGTACAGAACTTGGACTTGATCTGTAGCCCCAGCTTTAATTTACCAGTGCTCAAATGAGATTTGCCCAACCACAGGGTCCAGTGCCATCTAGTCTGTGGTGATTTGCCAGTGCAGAAAACTAGTCCTAGAAGAATTTAACAAGCCATTTGTGGATGCCTGCTAAATTCAGCTGTAGTTATTACTTACATATAAAGTTTATTTTCAACTAGCTCTGTTGAAAAGTAATGAATCAGAGCTGGAGAGATGGCTCAGCGGTTAAGAGCACTGACTGCTCTTGCAGAGGACCCAGGTTTGATTCCCAGCACCCATATGAACCGTCCTTAACTCTAGTTCCAGGGGAGTTCGAAGCCCTCTTCTGACCTCTGCAGCATTGCACAACACGGGTACACGCACATACATGCAGACAACAATTCGTACACATAAAATAAAAATAAACTAAAAAGTTCCCTATTTTTAGTTTAGGAACTTCCACACTGACTTCTATAGTGACTGTACCAGTTTTCATTGTGTTAGGTGCCTACACATTTACATCTGCTATACCTTCCTGATTAATTTTTTTTAAAAAAAGAAAAGTAATGAATCATAGTTGACTGGATATAGTGTTGTAAGGTCTTCCCTACTATTGAAATATCAGTTCATGCTCTTTTGTTGAAAATAAAGCTCTCCATAATTAAATTCTGCCTGGTCCTACCTTTAAACCTCTTAGGTATTTATAGTGTTTCTGAGGGTCTGCAGAACTGCATTGTGAAGTTTAGCTCTCTGGGATGTGAAGACCCAGTTCATTTATTATGGTATACTTGCTCTTACTTTCATTATTACCAGGATGGCTTACTTGGTCTTTATTCTTTCAGATTCTGCCCACATTTACCTTAATCCTTTTGATTGTTCTATTTTTTTGGTGGTGGTGATGGTTTGTTATCCCTGTTGTTTTATTTGAGACAGAGTTTCGCCATATAGACCTGGCTGGCACAGAACTTGCTGTTTAGACCAAGCTGCTGCTGGTCTCAAGGTGCCATCATCATGCTGTCTCTTCCCTCCCCCCTCCCCCCTCCCTCTCCCTCCTTCCCTCTTCCCCCCCTCCTTCCTCTTTCTCTCTGTTGGGACTGCAGCTGTTGCAACCACAACCCATAGTGTTCTCACTGTTTTTTATATTCATAGGTAGAAACTTGTTGACAAAGGGGATTAAAAAAACAACACTGTCAGGTGTGGTGATGCACTCCTTTAATCCCAGCACTTGGGAGGCAGAGGCAGGCAGATCTTTGTGAGTTCAAGGCAGGTAGATGGGCACCTGCCTCTCCATCTAGACGATGACAGTTCCCTCAGTGTGATAAATGGATAGTGTCAGTGCTCGGTCTAGGATCCATTAGGATTCTTGGCACGGCAATCCCTGTACTAATGTAATATCAGCTGCTTTGGGTTGATGCCTTGTCTTTCTGACCCCAGGACCTTCTACCGATTTGAGGCTGTATGGGACAGCTCCCTACATAACTCCCTCCTCCTAAACCGAGTTACACCTTATGGAGAAAAGATCTACATGACCTTATCAGCCTATCTGGAGGTAAGGAAACCCAATACTTCAGGGGCTTCGAATAGCCAGCCCTGAGAAATGGGCAAGTTACAGAGGAAGTGTTCAGCAAAAATTTGACTTTTGTCTTCCTTTTTCCCTCCATATCCTTAAGTGGTTGTACAGATTCTGTTCCTGGGCTCTATTTAGTCAAAAGATCACAACTTTTATGATCACTTAAGCTTGGTAGCCAAACCACCATTTTTGAAGACTGTATGTATGGCTTTAAGAAAAATTCACCCCATGTTTTCCTGGTTATGACAGAGTGTAATAGTGGTTTAACAACTGAGGCCCTGGAATCAGCCTGAATATTTTTTTGTTATTGTTATTGAAGGGATGTGTGTGTGTGTTTATAGACCAGGCTGGCCTTGAACTTACAGTGAGCTGCCTATCTCTGCCTGTGATTAAAGGGGTGAGCCGCCATGCTCCTCTTTGTTATTTTTTAATTTTTTGAGGCAGGGTCTCGTGGCCAAGGCTTGCCTTGAACTTGCTATGTAGCTGAGGATGACCTTGATGTTCCTGCTTCCACCTCCCAAGTACTGGGATTACAGGCATGCACCACCATGTCTGGCTTCAGCCTCAGTTCAAATCCTTGTGCTGTCACTTACCACCTCTCTGTCAAGCTCTCTGTGTCTCAGGTTTCTTCATCTTTTAAACAGGTATAGTGATAGCATTTAACCTTAGAGGAAAATACATGTATCTCTCAGGAATTCCACCTGACCTTGCATTTACTGTACCTTGAGTGGCTTTCTTTTTTTTGTTGTTGTCTTTTTTTTGAAACAGGGTCTCCTTGTAGCCCCAGCTGTCCTGGAACTCACTATATAGACCAGGCTGGCCTTGAACTCACAGAGATCTGCCTGCCTCTACCTCCAGAGTGCTGGGATTAAAGGCGTGCGCCACCATGCCTGGCTTGAGTGGCTTTTGAAGTCATTGGTGGAGTAGAAACATTCCTGTCCCCACAGCTGGAACTAGTTTTCCAGATTTGCTACTGAACCTCATCAGAAGTCCTCTGCCTGCATTAGTCACACCCTCTCTTGTTTGCTTTCAGTTGGATCATTGTATCCAGCCAGCCGTCATCACCAAGGATGTGTGCATGGTCTTCTATTCCCGAGATGCTAAAATCTCACCACCACGCTCTCTGCGCAGCCTCTTCGGTAGTGGCTACTCAAAGTCACCAGACTGGTAAGTCTTTGAAACAGTTTAGCTTCCAGTTCTTTTGCCCAGTCCAATAGAAACACTAGTGCTTAGGTATCCCCTGCTTGCTAGTTCATGCTATTTTGCCATTTATAAACCATTTGGGTACCAGATACCTGGAGGGCAGTGACTTGCATGCTGGCATTTAGTAACATGTTGGTGACTGCTGAGTTAATGAAGGAAAGAAGAATGTTATATTGTAAACACCTCCAAAGCAATTTTGCAAGGATTATCACTATTAATCATATTTCTAACAGATTACCATTGTAATTTTCCTCTTTTTAAGATTTGTATTTAAAGCATACCAATATATATTTTGAGACTATATGACATGAATACTTGAACATCACCACCAGCTTAATGAATAAAATAAGTATTATGATTACTGTAATACAATGAAAGATTGAATACCCCTTCCTAGTCACAATCTCCAGAATTTGTTGATCATTTCAGTCTAGTCAGGCTTTTTTCTGTCATCTCATTTCTTATGACAAGAAAATAAATTTTTAGTTTTCTCATTTATGTTGTAAATTTTCTAGTTTATCATCCAATCTTAACCATCCCGTTAAAATAGCAGTGGTCAAAAGACAAAGATGAAAACAAGCTCCTCTTTAAAAGCAGCTACTCATGTTCAGAATAGGGAAAAGTGACTTATAAGAAATAAGAAATGTCTAACTAGGGCTGGCAAGATGGCTCAGGAGGTAAAGGCACCTGTTAACAAGCCTGACAACCTGAGTTCGATCCCCAGAACCTGCATGGTGGAAGGAGAGAAATGATTCCCACAAGTTGTCCTTTGATGTCCACACACACATAAAACCAGTCAATAAAAATGAAAAAAGAAGGCTGGACGTGGTGGCGCACGCCTTTAATCCCAGCATTTGGGAGGCAGAGGCAGGGGGGATGATGTAAGAACAGGATAGAGCTGGGTGACAATTGGATTCCACGGAATATCGGGCTTCACCGAGAGGCAGTCTCAAAAAAATTTAAAAAAAAAAAAGAAAAGAAAAAAGAAATGTTTGTATTTGAGTGTGGAATTGCAACCCCTACAGAATAGACAATTATTTAAGTAGACAAAAATTAGGATTTTCCTATTTTTTTGGCTACAAGAAATTTAGCAGTTGTTCTGCTTTATTTTCAAATAGCAATCGAGTTACTGGAATTTATGAACTGAGCTTATGCAAAATGGCAGATACTGGTAGTCCAGGTAAGCTCTTACCACATCATGTGCTTCAAAAATAGTACCAAAAAAGTGGAGAGTTAATTATGTCGAGTACATAGAGACTTTTAGAAACCATGTGTATTTTACAAACCAATTTTGTGGTGATGGTGATATGTTGTTTGATTTATCATGTATAATGTGATTTTAAAAATTTTGTCAGCTGGGCGTGGTGATGCACGCCTTTAATTCCAGCACTCAGGAGGCAGAGGCAGGTGGATCTTTGTTAGATGGAGGCCAGCCTGGTCTACATAGTGAGTTCCAGGCCAGCTAGGGCTACAAAGAGAAATATTGCCAGACTATAACATATTATAAAGTTTTTTAAGGAATTTAAAATAACTCTGGCTTAGAAAGCTTTTTTTTTTGAGACAGTATTTCATGCAGGCCTATACCTTATTGCATTCCTCTTGCCTCAGCCTTCCAAGTGCTGGGGTTACAGATCTGAGTCACCATGCCCAGCTATTTAGAAAACTTTTTAAAAATACTTTATTATTTTTATTTTATATGTATGAGTGTATTGCCTTGCATGTATGTGAGTGCACCTGTGTCATGCATTGATTCATAGCTGCCATGTGTCTGCTGGGACTCAAACCCGGGTCCTCTGCAAGAGTAGTCAGTGCTTTTAACTGCTGAGTCATCTCTCCAGCCCCTAGAAAACTTTATAACTACTTACCTAACTACCTTAACATAAAAATAATTGTGCAGCATAGCATTACTGACCAATAATATCAGTTTCACCTGGGAAATTATCAGAAACTCATGTTCATGGCTGAGGATGTGCTTCATGCATACTGTTTACCTAGCATGTTCAGACCCTGGGTCTGAGCCCAGCATCTCAAAAGGGAAAAAAAAAGTTTGGAGAGTTGCTTTAGAAGAATGACTTGATTGTTTTGTTTTTTGTTTTTTTGACAATTTCTCACTGTGTAACTCTGACTAGCCTGGAACTCACTGTGTAGAGCAGGCTAACCTTGAACTCATAGAACTCTGCCTGCCTCTGTGACCTGAATGCTGGGATTAAAGGGATGTGCTACCATGCCTGGCATGAATATTTTATTAATAAACAAAATCTCCTGGATTTTGAAACTAAACTTAGTTTTCCATGTAGAATTTGTAATTTGCTGGGCATAGTGGACATGGCCTTTGATCCCAGCACTTGGGAGGCAGAAGTGGGCAGATCTCTCAGAATTCCAGGCCAGCCTGTCTGGTCTACATAGCAAGTTCCAGGCCAGCCAGGGCTATATAGCGAGATTCTGTCTCAAAAAAATGTTGATGAATAAATAAATAAATAGAGAGAATTAGTAATTTGTTTTGACCTAAAATTGGAACTGGATTTTTTTTTCCCTCTGAGGAAAAAACAATGTTCCCTTTTGTGTCAGGCATGCAGAGGCGGAGGAGAAAAGTCTTGGATACCTCGGTGGCATATGTGCGGGGAGAAGAGAACTTGGCAGGCTGGAGACCCCGGGGAGACAGCCTTATCCTAGAGCACCAGTGGGAGCTAGAGAAGCTGGAGCTGCTGCACGAGGTATAGTGGCAGCCCGGGCCAACTAAAGGACTGTGAGGACTGGTTTAGTCCTATTCACCCTCTCTCCACGACCATAGCATAACTGCATAGTAAAGTCTTAATGAGCCATGATGTTGGTATTCTCAGGTGGAGAAAACGCGCCACTTCCTCCTCTTGAGGGAAAGACTTGGTGACAGCATACCCAAATCCCTGAGCGATTCCTTGTCCCCCAGCCTCAGCAGTGGGACCCTCAGTACCTCCACCAGCATCTCCTCTCAGATCTCAACCACCACATTTGAAAGTGCCATCACACCTAGTGAGAGCAGTGGCTATGACTCAACAGACATCGAAAGCCTGGTGGACCGAGAGAAAGAACTGGCTACCAAGGTGGGAATCCCTTCCTTCTTGCTAGGCTCTGAGATAGCCTCTCAATTCCTTCATTTTCAGCAGTTTTCTCTGCGGGCCACTGGTACTAACCCTGTGAATGTAGAAGTAATAAGACTGAATCCTTGCCTTTAAGACCATGGGTAACAAGTATATTGCAGTGGTACGTGTCTCATAGAAGGGAGCTTACGGACTGACCACACAAGCACTTGTTAATAGGTAGCCAGTACAGGGAGACTCTATCTCAAAAAGACAAAAAAAAAAAATTGAGGAGGGGAGAGCTAGAAAGATGGCTCAGTGTTTAAGAGCACTGGCTGCTCTTGCAGAGGACCTGGGTTTGGTTCCCAAAACCCACATGGCAGCTTATGACTGGCTATAACTCCAGTTACAGAGGATCTAATGCCCACTTCTGACTCTATAGGCATTGCATGACATGGATGCACTTAGATACCTGCAGGCAAAACACTTATACACATAAAATAAAAATAATTTTTTTTACAACTTAAAAAAGGCTGTATTGCCGGGCGTGGTGGTGCACGCCTTTAATCCCAGCACTCGGGAGGCAGAGGCAGGTGGATCTCTCTGAGTTCAAGGCCGGCCTGGTCTACATAGGTAAGTTCCAGGACAGCTGGAGCTACAGGGAGAGCCTGTCTCAAAAAGACAAAAAAAAAAAAAAAGAACTGTCCTTAACTCCAGTTCCAGGGGAATCTGAAACCATCTTGCATTGCACGACACGGGTGCACTCACATACACACAGTCAATACACTCATACACATTAAAAAAAAAAAAAAAAAAGATGATGATGAAGCCTTTTTAAAGAGGATAAAGAGAGAGGGAGTTCTGAGAGGGAAGCAGAAGGTTGTTGAGGATGACTCCCAGGTATATAGTTGGTACATAGCAAGCTACAAAGGAAACAGAAAATTGAGAGGGGTTTTCGTTCATCTTATTTTAGTAGTCAAGTATTCTTCTCATTTGTTTAGGAAAATATATCCAAACAGAAGTATCCATGCTTTTTTTTTCAGTGTTGGAAATTGAACCTAGGGCCTCATGCATGCTAGGGAAGCACTCTACCACTGAGCTATATTCCCAACCCCTGTAAATGCCTTCTATTGCCAGAGGGAATTGAGACTTAAAGGGAATGTCCATTCTTTTGGGTTTTTGAGACAGTCTTGCTGCGTTGCATTGGTTACCTTGAGCTTCTTGTATAGATCAGACTAGCCTTGAATGTGCAGCAGCCCTCCCAGCTCTGTCTCCCAAGTGCTGGAATTAGAGGCTTATATCACCATACCAGGTGATGTTTCATTCCTGAGCACTTCTAAGATGTTTGCGTTGCTTTGCTTTGGTAGTCTTAAGAATGGCTCTTTAAATCCTTTTTTTTATTATTATTTTTATTTTATGTGTATGCATGTATAGCCTGCATGTATGTGAGTGCACCTGTGTCATGCAATGCCTCAGAGGTTAGAAGAGGGTGTTGGATCCCCTGGAACTGGAGTTATGGACAGTTCTTTGCTGCCATGTAGGTGTTGGGATTTGAACCCAGGTCTTCTGCAAAAACAACCAGTGTTCCTAACTGCTGAGCCATCTCTCCAGCCCCCTAAATACTCTTTTTTTAATTGTCTTTATTAGACATATTGCTGGCTTTCCTCAACATACTTTTAGTTCTTTCTAGAGGGCAGTATCTGAGCTCCAACTTGGACTTCAAGCATGTTACTTCCCCCTCTGCCTTATATCCAGGGCTTCATTTAGCCATTGAAGTTTTATGTTCAACTTTAACTAACTCACTCCATTTTTTTTCCTAGTGCCTGCAGCTTCTCACCCACACTTTCAACAGAGAATTCAACCAGGTTCATGGCAGCATCAGTGACTGTAAGGTGAGCATGTGAGGCTATTATTTTATTTTATTTTTTTGTCTTTTTTTGAAGCAGGATCTCCCTGTAGTCCCAGTTGGCCTGGAACTCACTATGTAGATCAGGCTGGCCTTGAACTCACAGAGATCCACCTGCCTCTGCCTCCCAAGTGCTGGGACTACAGGCATGCGCCACCACACACAGCTGTGAGGCTATTATTTTTACCATTGCAGTGATGATTAGTTTCTTCATAGCAGCCCAGATTTCCTGTCTCCACCCTATGCTCCTTTAGGTGATATGAGATGGGCGTAGCATTGTGTTTGAAGGTACACTGCATTCTGCTCTTGTTTCTTTTCTGATTTTCTAGTCAGAACATTTACTTCTTCTTCTTTTTTAATTAATTTATGTATTTTTGGTCCTTTTGAGACAGGGTCTCCCTTGGCCTGGAACTCACCATGTAGACCAGGCTGACCTTGAACTCAGAGATCCACCTGCCTCTGCCTCCCAAGTGCTGTGACTTAAAGGCATGTGCCACCACACTGGCCAGAACACTTATTTCTAAAAACAGTAGTCTCCCTCTATGGTGCTTAGGATCACTATCACATAGGAAATATTTTAGCTTTTCCCTGAGTCTCTTAGAAGAAAATGTTTTGTAAGAAAGTGATAGTTTTTGTATGACAGGACACAAAAACGTTGTAAGGTTCTTGGTGCGTCACGCTCAGTGCCTTCAGCAAAGAGTAATACTTCAGAATGCTTCTGTGTCTTTACTGTCTTAACCAGTTTAACCTTTTAGCTTTCCCTTCCACCCTCCCAGCTCGCTTCTGCCTGGGTCTTGCACACTTGTCAGACCTTCTTCTGCATAGCCCCATACTTGGTCCTTATCTCTTCCATTTTTTTTGCCCCAAGATTCCCTTCTTAGAGTGGACCTCCTAAAACATTCATAGCAAGCTCCTAGAAACTTTGTGTGTGTTTGTGTGTGTGTCTTTTTGAGACAGGGTCTCCATATAACCTCAGCTTGCCTAGAACTTGCTATGTAGGCCAGGCTGGTCTTAAACTCACAGAGCTATGCCTCCCTCTGCCTCCCGAGTTCTGGGATCAAAGATGTGGGCCACCAGGCCTTGCAAGCTCCCTGAAACTTTTTAATCCCCCACTGTGTTTTTTGCTTTTGTTTTTGTTATAGCACTTGTTACTATCTGGCACTTTTAGAAAGTCTTTTATTTTCTACCTCCTTCACTGAATAGCATGCACTCCAGGAGAACAGAGTAAATAATACACACTCCAGAAGAGCAGGACCTACCTCTGCCATGTCCTTAGAACGATACATGCATGTTGTAGGTGCTTGGTGCTTTTTGGAATAAGGCTATTTCATTTCAAAGAGCATTAGCAATATAAAAACTTTGCCTCCCTCTCCCATTTCTCTCTCCCACACTCTGGAGATGAAACCCAGGACCTGGTGCATTCTACTACTGACTTACTGGTTCAGCTCCTCTTTTATAAATGTCTTGATTCCTAACGTGATATTCAACCCATAAAATATTTGTAGACTTGTTTTCTTCTTTATTTTGCCTAGTAACAGTAATGATTGTATATGAAGGGTTTTTTTTTTTCTTTACTGACCTTTTAAATCAGCTTTATATCAGCACTGGTTATCAAAGCTCCCTATCCCAGTGGTACCTTGCTCCTGAATCTCATTGGTGATGTCCTTGTTTCTAGTTGTCTGATATCTCTCCAATTGGACGGGATCCCTCTGTGTCCAGTTTCAGCAGTGCTACCCTCACTCCCTCCTCCACCTGCCCTTCTCTGGTAGACTCAAGGAGCAACTCTGCGGACCAGAAGTAAGTGCCCAGACTTCATGGAGCAAAGCAGGTCTATGAAACAAGGAATGTCATCCTGCCTGTAGTTCTGTTTTTCATCAAGCCATCACCATCCACTGCAGGCCACTCAGAACTGTGTAGGAGCCTTATCTTTTTAAATTCAGGATGTCATTAATGGCATGAGATTGTCGTATGTGCAACTAAGAAAGAAAAAAATAATTAAACATCCTATCAATTAAATATAAAATACATCCCAATTCAAGAAATATAAAACATGGAGTTCTGGGGAGATGGCTCAGTGGATCAAGTGCTTGCTGTGCAAGCTTGAGGATCTGAGTTCAGACCTCCAACACCACTAAAAAGCCATTTGCAGCAGAACATACCTGTAGTCCCAACACTCAGGAGGTAGAGACAGAGGATCCTGGGGGCTTGCCAGCCAGCTAGTCTAGCTAAATTTCTGAGCTCTAGATTCAGTGAGAGACCCTTTCTCAAAAATAAGTAGAGCCCCATGCTCAAAGCTCAGGGAAAGCACATTTGTGAACTCACAGAAGCTATGGTCCCTTGTGTAAGACCTGCACAAGATCAAGCCAACCAGAATTCCAGCCTAGATGGAAGTTGTTCAGGAGACTCCCCATCCCTAGCTAAGGAGCTATTGGCAGCTAATGGCTATTGGGAGAGAATCATTTTTCTTTGGGGCATGGCCACTGGTAGGCTGTCCATGCTCCAGTGGATGGCCCCAGGTCTATGCCATACAGGCAGCACTGAAGTGGAGAGTGATAGAGCAAGACTTTTAACATGGAGCCGAGCATGGTGGAGCATGACTTTAAACCCAGCACTGAGGAGGCAGAGGCAGAAGGATCTCTGTGAGGTCAAGGGCAGCTACATAGGAGTTCCAGGTCAGCTGGGGCTACAGGGAGACCCTGTCTCAACAAGACAAAAAGACAAAAAAAAAAAAAAAAAAAAAAAAAAAAAAAAAAAGACATCCAACATTGACCTCTGACCTCCACCTGCCCTTTTATATACAAAAACAGACATACACACAGGTACACACACGCATACACATTTGAAGTACTAAAGTATGGGAAAAAATTTTTTTGGTCATTTTTTGAGACAGTCTCCCTGTAGCCCCATTTAGAATAAAAAAGATAAAATATCTTTTACAGAGATTCCCTAACAACACAGGCCTGCCTTCCTCACGTAGTAAGTCCTCAGGACTGCTCCGGGTCAGTGGTACTCCCCTGCTCCTGTCATCTTGGGAACCTAGGTCTTTCTCATTGTTTGCTTTCTCTGCCATTCCCTAAGATGTTGGACTTGTACAAACCCCTGGAGGCTTGTTAAAGTACAGTGCCCAAGACCTTTCGTGTGTTTCTGACTGTGGAAGTCTGAGTTACGGTTTGAATCTCTGATACTTTCCCAGAGAAAGCTGCTGCTATTGGTCAGGGACCATACTCTGAGAGCCACTGCCTCAAATTTGGCCATGAGACGAATAAGGGAATAGAGTATGTATTCAGATGATGTTCCCAGAGTAGGAGGAGAGACTGTGACTCTGGTTTTCGTAAGGAAACATTAGGTGGAATTCAGAATTTTGACATCAGCTTGTCTTCTTAGCTGAAATCTAAAGCTAAAGTTTACCTCTGGTGCTCAGAGCGAGGCATTGTGTCCTGAGGTGGTGTCCACAAGATGCCTTGACCTTACTAAAATGCTTGTTATCCCTTTCTCCTTGACCTCTCTAAGGACTCCAGAAGCCAACTCTCGGGCCTCTAGTCCCTGCCAAGAATTTGAACAGTTTCAGATCGTCCCAACTGTGGAGACACCCTATTTGGCCCGAGCAGGAAAAAATGAATTTCTCAATCTTGTTCCAGATATTGAAGAAATTAGACCCGGGTGAGTACTGTAACAAGCAGGGATGCCATATACAAAAGACAAATCTGTAAGAATTTGCTTAGCGCTCTTTTGTGCGAGTCTGTTATAGCCTAGAGGACACTGACTTGGAGGGTGGCTACTGCACACTGACTTGGAGGGTAAAGAACTGAGTTTCTGCCCCTGCAGTGTTCATCAAGCATCTGCACCTGGTATAGCATGTTGTTGGAACATTGTGCTCTTTTGCTGTGTTATTTTGGCAAATAAGAATCTAGGCCAGAGATCATTTGCCTGTTTGCTCCATCTGAGGGCTTGCCTGGGGGAAGCTTATGCTGATGGTTCTAAGTTCATGATCATGTTCTTTTAGGAGAAACTCATGTCTCTTCCTTTGCACTCCCCTTTTAGCTCAGTGGTATCTAAGAAGGGATATCTGCATTTCAAGGAGCCACTTTCCAGCAACTGGGCTAAACATTTTGTTGTGGTCCGTCGCCCTTATGTCTTCATCTATAACAGTGACAAGGACCCAGTGGAGCGTGGCATCATTAACCTGTCCACAGCACAGGTGGAGTACAGTGAGGACCAGCAGGCCATGGTGAAGGTCAGACCTCTGTCTTGGCTTTTTATTGTTACCTGTGCCCTTCTCGTTCAAGTTTGGAGCTCTGGTCTATGGTGCAGATCCTGCTTTATACTGGGCTGTTTGAACTTTTGAACTTTGAGTATGAAGTGCTGTGCCCCCTGTGACTATGGAAAGATGGTCCCGTTAGTCATTCTTTACATCACTTCTCTTTACTTTTGTTTCTTTCCAGGTACCTAACACCTTTGCAGTATGCACAAAGCACCGTGGGGTCCTTTTGCAAGCTCTCAATGACAAAGACATGAATGACTGGTTATATGCCTTTAACCCACTCCTTGCTGGCACAATACGGTAAGAAGCTGTTCCATTTTATCGAGACAAGAGTCTTACTGTGTAGCCCAAGCTGGACTCTGAAACTTCCTACCTCTCCCTCACAAGTGCTAGAATTACAGCTGTGCACCACCATGCCCAGCTTTCAGAAGTTGTTCTTGAGTTTTCTTTTTCTCCTTGACCTTCAGACCCAAAGATGCCGGGCAGAAATAGGAAAATAACTGTTCTAACTAGGTTGAAAGCAGAAGGGAGACAAGAGTGTAATGAAGCTATAGGTGAGAGTGAGGCCTCTGCCTAAGGCAGCTGCTGTCCCGAGCCACCAAGGAGTCTCTGGTCATGCTCATAATTATCTCCTTTGCTTTTTAGTTTTTGAGAGGTCTGCAGGTGGGGTCCAGAGCACTGAGTAAAGGGAAGTTGTGAGCACCTTGTTGGACTCCCACCTGCACTTCAGCTCATGTCACAGGGTCTCCAGAATGAAGGCCACAGCCTGGTCATTTATTTAAGAGCTTAGAAACCTGAGCCTGCAGTGTCACCCTCAAGGAGACGAACAGCTGCATCCAGTTTTCTGATTCCGTCTCCCATTTTTCTCATAGGTCAAAACTTTCTCGCAGATGCCCGAGCCAACCGAAATACTAAGCAACTCTTCTGAGCCTCGGTCGCCTTCGACAGATAAAGAAAGTGTTACCTCTCATTCTCTTTGTGATTCTTGACAGTTATTCTTGTATGTAATCCTGTAGCTTAACTACTTCTTCCCTTGTCATCCAGCACTTTCTCTGGCTCTCCTGCTCCCCATCTCCATGGTCCTGCTCTTCTTTTTCTTGTGCTGAGAATCTTGTTGTAGCATGTGGCCTAACAAGAGGGAAAAGGTCTAAAAGCAACACCATATACTCACACACCCCAGGGGGTCCAGTGAGTCTCCAAGTTGTTTCCGTGTACTTCAGCTTCCTTCCTTTTTTGTGGTAGGTCCCTTCACGATCACTGTCTGACTCTCATCTTTGGATACCTCTGGTTTTCAGGATACGTTTTTTCTTTTCTGTTTGTGATAATCCTAAGTTTTCCTGGGTGGCTTAGAGACTAAGGGAGGACATCAGGTGTTGTTAGCCCCTGAAAAAAAACTTGCTTTTCCCCGTCTTCTGTCCTCCCTGTGGCATGGAAATAGTCCCAAAGGAAGGAGTGCTCACTACTGCCCATCTCCCTGTGTTCTAACAGACCATGTCTCTCAATCAAAGAAGATAATGCCCTTCCTTAGCCACCAGTATTACAGGACTAACTGGGGGCACAGGGAAAGGATCGTGGTACACTCAGAAATGGGAGATATGTATTCTCTTCAAAACAGGGCTCACTTAGAGCACAGTTGTGAAATTTTTCATAAAGTGGAAAAGAGAGAGGCCTTTGTGGTAGTCCTGGGACATGACTGCTGATGGCCTTTAGGAAGAAATGGGCCAACAATACTGGCATGGCTTTAGCAGGCCCATGTTGGCAGTAGATCGTGAGGGTGGCAGAAGATACCTAAAGCTCCTCACAGCAGGACCCTGTGAACTGGTTTTCCTCAGTGGAAGGAAGGCTTTTTGTCTAGGAGTTTCCTCAGTGCTGTCCTCAGCATTAGTGGTGCCGATGGCATTGTTTGGAAAGAATGTGTGCTGTCATGTACATATTTCCCACAAGGGGGCAGTGTTTGGCTTTCTGGTGATAAACTAGGTCAGTGCTGACATGGAAGTGCTGAGTGTAGCTCCCCTTAATCAAAGAAATGTAGCTTCCAGTATAAGCTTGGAAGTTGTCTTCTGAATCCTGTGGCCATTTCCAATACTGCTGTTCCCATATAAACAAACATGGCAGGTTTTGCTGCCTTGATGCCAGAATGAAGACCAGATCCCACTACCCCTCCAAACAAACCAGAAGACACTTGGGAACAAAGAAGAATGTCCTCAACTGCCTGGTGGTTTGCTGTTGGCCCTCCTTGGCTACTGTGCCCTCCATGTGGCATGGAAATACTCCCAAAGGAAGGAGAGCTTGCTACTACCTGAGCTCTCCTTCCTATCTCCCTATGTTCTAACAGACCGGGTCACTCCATCAAAGAAGATAATGCCCTTCCTTTAGCTGCCAGTGTTACAGGACTAACTAGGGGCACAGAAAGCCCTGGGTTTGCTTACTTCGTTTGCTTGCCAGTGACTTGGGGCTCTTTCATGCTGTCCTTTACCTGTCTTGCCCACCTGTTTCCCCATTGCTCAGGCATTTCTAGAGAGAACCTAGTCTTCAATCTGTAGACAGTGATAGGAGATACATATGGTAGGATATCCTTGTCATACAGATTAGAAGCTGTGATTGTGTTGCAGAGTTTTGTCACTGGAAACTTTGCATATTCTTCTGTAATTAAAAAAAGGCTTGTCTGTGATAATTTGCCATCTGAAGGAATAAGCTGAATTCAAGTTTACTTTATTCAGTAAACCACCTGTTTTAAAGAAAGGAATACGGATACGGATTACATCAGAAACTTTCATTGAGAGATTGACGCACTCATACATTTTATGGTGGATGATCTCAGAAGCTTTCCTGTGGATGAGAAACAGAACTACAGGCTTTCTTGTATAAGTTCCTGTACATCTTGTCCATGCTGTTCTCAAAGACGGGTCGGAGTGATTTTCCCTTACAAAGGG
>NW_008329130.1:1273431-1284932 GCF_000622305.1 Nannospalax galili | reverse complement strand
TAGTGAGTTCCAGGACAGCTGGGGCTACAGGGAGACCCTTTCTCAAAAAGACCAAAAAAAACAAAAAAACAAAAAAAAACAAAAACAGTGCTCCAGTTTATTGACAGGATGAAGACACTGGGTATTCTGTAAAAAGGCCAAGGTTCACACAGGGAAGGAAACCTGGGCAGTGAGTGTAGCTGGTGAGACCCAGGGCTGAGCCTTAGAACTGTTCAAAACATAAGAGGCTGGGAAGAGAGATGGCCCAGCAAAGAGGAAGAGGAAGGGCTTTGGAGGTCTCTAGAGTGACACTTGGCCACCAAGGTAAGGAAGCTTTGAAAGAGGAAGGATTTGCCACATCCTGTGACTCTGATGAGCCAAAAACAAGGACTTGAGCAGGTGACCACAGGTTTGTTAACAGGAAGGGGTAGGAAGTTCAAGGGAACTGCTGAGTATCATTGCTATTAATCAATCCGAACAGCAACTGAGAAAACAGTAACATAGATGGGGAGACCATATCACCATTTTTTACATTGTGCGTGTGTGTGCGTGTGTGAGTGAGAGTAAGGCGGTCAGACACAATTTACAGGAATTTGTTATCCTTCCTTCCAACATGTGGGCCCCAGGGAGCAAACTCCAGATCATCCAGCTTGGTGGCAAGTGCCTTAACCCATTGAGCCATGCTGCTGGCTCAGTTAATGTTGTTATTACTAAAACTGCTATTAGGATGCAAATTAGGTTCTGGACAAATAGATAATCTAATCCTGAACCTTGACACCTGAGGAGTTGAGGGTTTGGAGCAGTACTTCTGGAACTCTGTGCGCACGTGCGTGCGTGTGTGTGTGTGTGTGTGTGTGTGTGTGTGTGTTTCAAGATTACTTTCTCCCTAGCCTGCCTCCAGCAATTCAATTTCAGTTATAGGACTTGCAGAGCAAGTGAGATGTTCAAATCTGTACCAACTAGTTTATTGCTTACACACCCTCTTACATAAGTCAAACAAAGGGCTCCGCCCTGGGAGGATTTGCTCAGAGGACTGGAATTTTTTCGTTGGATCTTTTGTTTTGGAGTTGTTAAGGATTGACCCAGGGTATTCTACATGCTAGGCAAATGCACTATCCCAGAGTTAATATGCCTAGCCCTTTCTTTTTTGAGACTAGAACGCTATATAGCCCAGGCTGACCTTGATTTCAGTCCCCTACCTGAGCCTTCTGAGTGCTGGCTGGTTATAGCCTTACTTGATAATAGGGGGTTGGGTCATGCTAGAAAGTTTTTGAAGTGAAATACATCTTAAGTATTACATGTAACACATCTGGGGATTTTTTTAGAACTGCAGGTTGGATTGACCAGAGCCCAGGGGTAGACTGGGCTTTTTCTCATCTTTCTCTTAAGTGACTCTGCTGTAATCTTCCAACAATCCTGGGAAGCAGCATTCTTTTGTCCCTGCTGCTTAGTACCATAACATAAAACTGGACAGTCAATGTAGGTAGCATGTGATGTTAGTTAAGAAAAGCAGCTATTTGATTAGATATACAAATATGTGTGCATAAAGTAATGTCTATTCAGTGATGACTTGAGAGAACTCCAGATGTTAAGTCACTTTGACTCAGCATAATTCCTCCCTGGCTAAATCTCAGACTAGAGCAATCAATCTGTTTCTGCAACAAATTATGATGGCAGTCTTTCCTTATGAACCCACAGAAAGAGGAAGCAGTTGCCCCAAAGTTGAAAGGGTGCCTGTCACTAAGATCTTCTCGAAAAGAGCCATGATTTCTACAAATGGCTGTGCTCTCAAACTCATCATTGAAAATTTCAATTCAGTTTTCCATTAAAATTTTTTAAAAGATTGTTATTTTATGTGTATGACTATTTTGCCTGCATGTATATAAATGTACCATGTGCATGCCTGGTACCCACAGAGACCAGAAGAGGGTGTTGAATCCCCTGGAACTGGAGTTAAAATGATGGGTGTTAACCGACATGTGGGTGCTAGGAACCAAACCTGGGTCCTCTGGAAGAGCAGTAAGTGCTCTTACCCACTGAGCCATCTCTCTGGCCCCCAATTCAGTTTTCTATTTAAAGTCAACTAAATACCTCCTATACACAAATATAGCCAGTTTCACAAGTTGTGAGTAGGCATGATTGTGGCCTGTTGATATTAGGAAAGCGTCCTGGGCTTGGCTCCAGTGGGACCTGGGTTAAAGTTCAGTTCTGCCACTAACTGGCTGGGAAAATCAACTTCCCTGAGTCAGTGTCTTACACCTCACATAAGATGAAAGATGAACAGTAGTTTTGTGAGCTGGAGATGTAGCTTGGCTGGTAGAGTGCTTGCCAGCATTCACACAGCCCTGGCTTCAGCCTTCGGCACCTTGTAAAATGGGGTACAGTGGTAGGCCATACCTGTAATCCCATTTGAGAGGTAGGGGCAGGAGGATCAAAACTGAATTCCAGGCCAGTCTGAGCTACATAAGACTGTGTGTGTGTGGTGTGTGTGTGTGTCTGTGTCTGTGTCTGTGTAAGTACCATCTTTATAGAGCAGTTTTCAGTTTGTAGTGAGCTTGCCTCCTTTTTAATTTTAATTTTTGGTCTTTTTGAGACAAGGTCTCCCTATAGCCCCAGCTATCCTGGAACTCACTATGTAGACCAGGCTGGCCTTGAACTCACAGAGATCCGCCTGCCTCTGCCTCTCAAGTGCTGGGATTAAAGGCATGCGCCACCATGCCCCGCCCTCCTTTTTAATTTTTTAAAGACAAGATCTTACTGTAGCCCAGGCTGACCTCAAACTCTTGACAGTTCCCCTGCCTCAGCCTCACAGGTGCTGGGAGTGAGCCACCACACCCAGCTCTGCAGAAAACTTTTCATGGACTTGGTTTGTCTCGTGTGTGTGTGTGTGTGTGTGTGTGTGTGCGCGCGCGCGCGCGTGCGTGTGTGCGTGCACGAGTGAACCATTTGGCAGTGCCGGAGATTAAACCCAGGGCCTTGCACCTACCAGTTGGTTATATGTCCAGACTTGGCTCATTTTAATCACCCACCCTGGGATAGAGGTGAGACAGACAGGAGGCACACAGTCACATGGCCCATAGATTACTGTGAACCAATGAAGCATCATCTTTTTATCCTCTGCGAAGCATTTCCCTAGATTTTATGATCCTGAGTTTCTCTTTATTTGCCAAATCCAGCCTGTGAGAGAAATGCCTGTGGTGGTGGCACCCGGTACAGGAGTTGTCACTAAGTGGTCCTCCATGGAAAGCCAGCAGACCCAGTGGTCCCACTTCTTCCTGGTGGACTTAAGGGGAAGACCTCAGAGGTGGGTATGAGTGCAAAATCTTATAATCCAGGAGGTGGAGATGAGGATTACAAATTTGAGGACAGCCTGGGGTATACAGTAAAATACTATTTAAAAAAAAAAAAAAAAAAAAAAAGAGCCAGGTGTGGTGGCGCACACCTTTAATCCCAGCACTTGGGAGGCAGAAGCAGGCAGATCTCTGTGAGTTCAAGGCCAGCCTGGTCTACACAGTGAGTTCCAGGACAGCTGGGGCTACAGGGAGACCCTGTCTCAAAAAGACCAAAAAAAAAAAAAAACCCAAACAAACAAAAAAAAACAAGGACTGGGTGCTGGAGAGATAGTTCAGCAGTTGAGGGCTTCCTACCAGAGGACAGGAGTTTGGATCTCGGTACCCATATCAGACAGCTCACAATAGCCTGTAACTCTAGCTTCAGGGAATCAGACACCCTTTTCTGGCCTCCACAGGCACACACCCATGCCCATACATTTATACAGATACACATACAAATAAAAAATTTTAAAAACCTAAGGGCTTGGGCCAGTGAGATGGCTCAACAGATAAAAGTGTCTGCTTCTAAGCCTAATGACTTGAGTTTGATCCCTGGAACCAGCATGTTGGGAGCAGAGAACTGACTCCTGCAAATCTGACTTTACATGCTTTTTTCACACACACACACACACACACACACACACACACACACACACGATAAATCCTAGCACAAGCCAGGCATAGTGGCACACACCTTTAATCCCAGCCTGGTCTACATAGTGAGTTCCAGGCCAGCTGGGGCCATGGGAGACCCTGTCCCATGGGAGACCCTGTCTCAAAAAAAAAAAAAAAAATCCTAGCAATTGGGAGGCAGAGGCAAGTGAGTTCCAGGCCAGCCAGGGCCATGTAGTGAGGCCCTGTCTCAAAAAACCAAAATAATAATGATAATATTTATTAGTAGTAGTATGTCAAAAACAAAAGACCATAACTAAGGGCTGGAGGTTTAGTTCAATGATGAGTACTTGTGTAGCACATGCAAGGCCCTGGGTTTGACACCAGCACTGGAGAAAAAAAGAAAAACCCTTAACCACGAACAAAATGACAGTGCCAAGATTAGGGAATGCTCTCCCCAGATAAAGTTGGACTTTGTGTACACACCTGTGGTCTTAGCGCACAGGAAGCTGAAGCAGGAGAACTGGTGGAATTTGAGGGCACTCTGGGCTACAGAGTAAAATCCTGTCTCAAAAACCAAAAATAAATAAATGAAGTTCAATCTCCAGCACTACAAAAAAAATTTTTAGAGCATAAAATTGGAAATTTGGGGGGCTGGAGAGATGGCTCAGAGGTTAAGAACACTGGTTGTTCTTGCAGAAGACCCGGGTTCAAATCTCAACACCCACATGGCAGCTAACAACTGTCTGTTAACTCCAGTACCAGGGGATCCGACAGCCTCTTCTGTCCTCCTTGGACATTGCACGACACGGGTACACTTACCTACATTCAGGCAATTCACGAATACACACGAAAAATAAAAATAACAAAATATTTTTAAAAATTGGAAATTTGGGGGCTGGAGAGATGGCTGAGCAGTTAAGAACACTGCTCTTGCAGAAGGTCCGGGTTCAAATCCCAGCACCCATATGACAGTAACAACTATCTGTAACTCCAGTCCCAGGGGATCCTGACAGCCTCTCCTGACCTCCTCTGGCATTGCACCACATGGGTACACTTACCTACATGCAGGCAATACAAGTATACACATAAAATAAAAATAATAAAATTTTTTTTAAAATTAGCCGGGCATGGTGGTACACGCCTTTAATCCCAGCACTCAGGAGGCAGAGGCAGGCGGATCTCTGTGAGTTCGAGGCCAGCTTGGTCTCCATTAGCAAATCCAGGCCAGCTGGGGCTTTTTGTCTCAAAAGACCAAAAAGGGAAATTTGACCTTTTTTCCCCTCAGTCCCGAGAATTAAACCCAGGGCCCTGCACATACTAGACAGTGCAAGAACAGATAAGATCAGGGAATTTGCCACCTTCTGGCTGTGCCAGTTCACACCTGCTGCTCCCTTGCTCCCACCCTCCTTGGCGGTAATTGGTCTCACCAGCCCAGGGGTAGGAGCAAACTTAACTGTTCTGTGTTCTCCTGTGCAGGGCTGGAGGGGCGGGGACAGCAGGCTCCTGTTTGACAGAGGTGGGGAGAGTGAGGACAGAGAGGTAGGTGTGTAGGGCAGAGCAGGGGATGTGACTCAGTGGTAGCGTACTAGCCTAGTATGTGCAAAGCCTTGGATTTCATCCCTAGTACCTTAGCCCTAGGAGGAAAAAAAAAAACAAGCTGGTATAAACTAGTCATTTGCCACCAAACATTTATGCCTATCTCCTCTGTGCAAAGATTGTGAAAGATGATAGAAAGACCTCCTGTCACGGGAAGCAGAAGCAGATGGTGAGAAACACCACACTGGTACCTGAGCCGCCTGGAAAAGCAGGGGAAACGTCTTGTAAGTTAAGACTAAAAGGTGGCAGCATCCAGCCAGGTCAAGAGCAGGCAAAATCGCACCCAGGCCTTGCTCCAGAATCCCAATGTCTGCAATGAAGTGGGGCTGAAGAAACAGGGCAGAGACAAATCCTTGTCTTATGCTGCCTGTACAGGGAAAAAAAGATGGGGCGCTTGTCCTCCAGTCATTTCCACCTGGGGATCATCACGTGAGGATGCAGCTGAGGACGGGCTGTTCTTCCACCCTGGCTAAGTGGAACTGTTAGCTCAGGCTGAGGCCCAGGGGTTACATGACCTGGATCTCTGACCTCTGACCTCAGGGTCTGCCTCGGGCATCCGGGGCTCAGCTGCTCGTCCTGGGGCCTGGTCCAGGCATTGCACCAGAATTTGCTCTGGAAAAGTATCATTAAGAGCCCCAGCTACTTGGAAGGTTGAAAAAGGAGAATTGCTGGAGCCCAGGCGTTCCAAGGTAGCCTGGGCAAAATGGGCACATACCGAACCAAACCAAAAGTAAGGCTGAGGATGTAGCTCGGTTGGTGTGGCGCTTGCCTAGCCCTGGATTCAATTCTCAACATTGTGTAAAATCAAGAGTAGGGGCTGATGGGCCGGCTGAGTGGGTAAAGCCCTTGCTACTGGAGCACAAGGACCTGAGCTTGGCTCCACAGCACTGATGTAAAGCCTGCGGAGTAACATGACTGCAATCCCAGTGTCCTTACAGCAAAAGCGGAGGCACAGGCAGGAGAAGACCCAGAACCCCAGCTAGCCTGGCCTACACAGTGGAAAAGCAGTAAAGGCAGCATGCCTGGCTCTACGGTTCTGAGGAGACAGCTCAGGCCTCTTGTGTATGCTAAACAAGCACTCTACCAAATGAACTACACGCCATAAAATAATAAATATGCCAGGGCTGGAGAGATGACTCCGTGGTTAAGAACACTTCCTGTTCTTCCAGAGGAACTGGGTTCGATTCACAGCACCTACATGACACCCTCTTTTGGCCTCCTTGGTCACCGCACCAACACGGGTGCACTTACATACATGCAGACATAACACTCATACACATAGAATAAAAATTTTTAAAAAATAAGCCTTATCTCTCTCCCACCATCCCTCTGTTTCTTTCCCTCCCTCCCTCCCACCCTCCCTCTTTCTTAGTTTCCTTTTATTAATGGGAGGGGCATGTCCTATGGCCTTGTGTGGGGGTCAGAAGATAACTTTGTAGAGTCTCTTCTTCCAAAACCCTTGCTCTTTACATGCCGAGCCATCTCATCAGCCCCAGTGTGCCACAAAAGGGGTCCACCTGACCATACTGAAGTGCTGGACACATTAACATTTAGTGCCCCTCAGAAGAGAAATAGTCCTGGTCCTCACCTCAGAGTTGATGAAGATGGGGAGCTGGAGAGATGGCTCAGTGGTTAAGAGCACTAGCTACTCTTGCAGACGACCTGGGTTCGGGTTCACACCACCCACATGGCAGCCAACAATCTTCTGTAACTCCAGTTCCAGAAGATGGGGTGCCCTCTTCTGACCTCCCTGAGCCTTGCACAACACAGTGCTCCTACATACATACAGACAATACACTCACATACATCAAATAAAAATAAATAAAAATTTTAAATTTTAAAAAAGAGTAATCCCAGCATTCGGAAGGCAGAGACAGGTGGAGCTCTGTCAGTTCAAGGCCAGCCTGGTCTACATAGTGAGTTCCAAACCAGCTGGAACTACAAGGAGGCCCTGTCTCAAAAAAGACCAATAAATAATAAATAAATAAAAAGAAAAAGAATTGAGGGAGATATACATACACAGCATGATCTTCTGACCTCTATGGGCATTGCAGGACACAGGTGCACTTACACACATTCAGGCGATAGACTCATACACATCAAATAAAAGTAAAAATAAAAAGAATTATTGAGGAGATGTACATACACAGCATGGTGCATGACAGTGGAGGGAGGCAGCAACCATGCACTCAGGCAAAAGGCGTCCAGTCTGGTAAACTGTGAAGTGCGGTCCACCCAGAACTACGTCGTGAAGGCAGCACCACGCCCAGAGCCTTCCCCGAGTGCCGGACGCGGACCCGAGCGCCTACCAGGGAGGGCGGCCAACTAGAACAACTTCATGCTCTCCACCCGCGCCCCGAGAGCGCCCTATCGACTGCTCGGTGCTCTACACATCTGGCCCCGGGGGTGGGCGGGTCCATTTGCCCTCAGGTGTGTGTAACAGGCGCCAGAGAGAACCAATTGCGTAGGGCATGGCCCTGCCCCCGTCTTCTGATTGGCCGGCGCTGCATTGAGCGGTCTCAGCCTCCAGAAGGCAGGGATCCGGACGTCGCGGCACGAGCCCAGGACCTGCGAGCCCTTCGCGCTCTTCTTCGTCGGCTCCGTGCTGCCTGCCGCCGCCATGGCCCAGTGAGTGACCCGCACGCGCAGTCCGACCCGGGCTCGGGGACTTCCGGGGCTGCGTGCGGTTGGGGGAAGGGACTCCGCCTGGTTCTCCGCTGCCCTCAGCGCCGGGGTCGCGCGGCCTGGACCTCTGACCTCAGGGACCGCCGCGGGCTCCGCCGGCATCCCGGGGGTTCGGTCGCCCCTCCTGGCCCGGCGGAGCCCGACGCCGGCTGCAGGGGTGATGGCCCGAGGCTGGGCTCCAGGAAGGCTGGGCGTGCCCAGACGCCCACCGGAAGGAACTCCGAGGACCAGGAGCAGCGGGGTGCAGGGTGCATGCCGACCCCGGTGCTGTCTGCGAGCGAGAGTGTGCCGGGGTGTGGATGGGTAGGGTGCCGCCTACCTGTCCTGCCCGAAGCGATCAAGTGGCACTAACATCCTCGCTTTGTTCTTTCAGAGCTGACATTGCACTGATTGGACTGGCTGTCATGGGCCAGAACTTAATTTTGAACATGAATGACCATGGATTCGTGGTAAGTGGGGAAGACACATTGCCTTCCTGTGATGCACAGTGACCTGTTTTTCACAGATCCCACGGAGTCTGGAACATGCTTTTCTATGAGTGTGTGGGATTGCTTATTTTTGTAAAAGAAGTGCCACTCTAGTAGAACTAAGAAAAGAACTTCCTTAGATGAGTTTTGTAAAGGAAGTCAGATCTTGGTGCATGGGAAACTGTAGCTGTATTGGCTGCTGAGACATGGGACCAGTGAAAATGTTACTTTTTTCCCTTTGGAGACAGTATTTCACCTCTCACCAGACTGGACTCTAAGCCTCAGGGTTCAAGGATCCTTTCAACTGATTAGCTTAGACAACAGGGTCCTTCCCCCAGCAGTCCCTAAATGCTCCTTCTAAATCCTAACATGGCTCATGGCTTATATGCTAGGATTAGCAGGGACAAAAAAACCAAGCCTCTTGTGGTACTGGCTGGTTTGATTTGATTCTGAGTCGTAACAGGCCCTCAGTAGTGAAAGGTCCCACCTGATAAGCACCGTGTTGTCGCAGTTGGCCTTTGCCTTGGTTTTCTGTTTCATCCTGCAATGATCAGTCAGCACTTGAGTGAAGAAAAGGAGAAAGTAGATCAGCTCTCTCCAGAGCCTTGGGCTAAATAGACATTTCATTGTTGCTGTGACCACAGTCTGAAGGTTGTGTGTGTCCTTGATTCTCTCAGCAAGGCTTTTGTCTTTCTAGGTCTGTGCTTTTAATAGGACTGTCTCCAAAGTTGATGATTTCTTGGCCAACGAGGCAAAGGGAACCAAAGTGGTCGGTGCACAGTCCTTGAAGGAGATGGTCTCCAAGCTGAAGAAGCCCCGGCGGGTCATCCTTCTTGTGAAGGCCGGGCAAGCTGTGGACGATTTCATTGAAAAACTGGTAAGGCCAGCTCTGTTCACAACTGCTGCTAGTATGACCTTTTTGTTTGTTCCTTCCTCGACTGATTTACTTCAGAGACGCTTTTATTTTCAGTGTCTGAATATGAACTGATCAGTTCTGACAAAATGGCAGAATGACTGCTTAAATGTTTCTTAGTTGGCTGACACTCGGCAATAGCACCTTTTTTTTTTTTGTCTATTTGAGACAGGGTCTCCCTGAAGCACCAGCTGGCCTGGAACTCACTATGTAGACCAGGCTGGCCTGCCTGCCTCTGCCTCCCGAGTGCTGAAATTAAAGGCATGCACCACCACACCCAACCTTATTTTTTTATTTATATTTACTTTTTTTTTAAACTTTTTAAAAAATTTATTATTTTTATGCATATGCATGTATTGCCTGCACGTAGGTAAGTGCACCCGTGTTGTGCAATGCCCAAGGAGGACAGAAGAGGATGTTGGATCCCCTGGATGTGGGTGCTAGAATTTGAACCCGGGTCTTCTGTAAGAACATTCAGTGTTCTTAACCACTGAGCCATTTCTTTTAAATTATGTGTATGTGGGGTAGTATATGTGCATACACTCTTGGAGCCAGGAAATGTCATTGGATCTCCTAGAACTGGAGTTACAGGCAGTTTTGAGTTGCCTGGTAAGGGTGCTGGGAACCAAACTTGGGTCCTCTGCAAGAGCAATGTGTGTGCTCATAATGGCTGAGCCATCTCTCTGGCCCCAGATTTATTCTATTTATTTATTTTCAATGTTTATTTTGTGTATGTAGCATGCTATGTCAAGTATATGGCGGTCAGGGGGCAACTTTCAGGAGTCGGTTCTCCTTACACCATATGGGTTCCAGGCTTGGTGGCAGGTGCTTTTACCCACTGAGCCATCTTTCTGGCCCACTAATAGTATATTCTTGGGTGGTGATGACTATAGGACATTGAAGACATTTCAGTGAGAGTTTATGAAGGGTTAGAGTTTGAGCAGTGGTGATCTGTTCATGGGCTCTCTGTCTTTGATAGGCACAGTCTGTGTGGTCCTGATGCATGCATCATGTTTTTCTTGTGTTCCTCCCCTCTAGTGCTAGAGAGCTATACCAAGGCCTTGTGCATGCTAGGCAAACACAAATACCTGACTGATTTGTTGACTTTATCTTTAGGGAGAAAAAAAAACTCTGCTTATGAATGAATGACAACCAGTAGAAATAAATTTATGTAGGTGCTCAGAAATAATTGTGCAATAACCACTGAAAAAACAAGGTACTATACTCCTTTAGAAAAAATGTTACGTTAAAAATACAGTGACTGGGGCTAGAGAGATGGCTCAGTGGTTAAGAGCACTGACTGCTCTTGCAGAGGACCCGGGTTCGATTCCCAGCACCCACATGGTGGCTATGAACTGTCCTTAACTCCAGTTCCAGGGGAATCCAAAGCCTTCTTCTGACCTCCACAGCATTGCACGACACAGGTGCACCCACATACATGCAGGCAATACACTCATACACATAAAAAAATAATAAATAAGATATTTTAAAAATATTTGAGTAACTAAGGTATGGTGGTGCACCTCTTTAATCCCAGCACTTGGGAGGCAGAGGCAGGCAGATCTCTGTGAGTTCAAGGCCAACCTGGCCTACATAGTTCCAGGCCAGCTGGGGCTACAGAGAAACCCTGTCTCAAAAGACCAAAAAAAAAAAAAAAGACAGTGACTATAGAGCAAAGAACTGAACATACCTATTCAAGGGAATAGTGTAATAGAGTTGTTTCTACAGAGAGAAGAATTTGTAACCAATATGTGACTGTTTTTAAATACATGGCTTAGAAAGGATGCCCAGGGAAGACGTTTTTAGTTGGTTTTTTTTTTTTTTTTTTTTTTTTCTTTTTTCCTTTTTGAGACAGGATCTCCCTGTAGATATCACAGAGATCTGCTTGCCTCTGATTTCCAGGTGCTGAGATTA
>NW_008329130.1:1269233-1273331 GCF_000622305.1 Nannospalax galili | reverse complement strand
ATGTGTATGAGTGTATTGCCTGCATGTATGTGAGTGCACCCATGTCACTCAATGCCAAGGAGATCAGAAGAGGGCTTTGGATCCCCCTGGAACTGGAGTTAGGGATGGTTTGTAGCCGCCATGTGGGTGCTAGGAATTGAACCTGGGTCCTCTGCAAGAGCAGTCAGTGCCCTTAACTGCTGAGCCATCTCTCCAGCCCCAGGAAGACATTCTTATTCTGGGGTTATTCGCTTCCTGTCTTCAAGACAGGCCCTGAATCACCTGTTCATGCACAGAGCCGCTGGATATATATATTTACTGGGCCCAACCCCTAGTCTAGACACAGGCTTTATAGGAAGTGTTTTCATCTCTTAAAGTTAGTCCTAGCTTAGAGTTGGGAGATGTACAGTTGTAAATTAGCTCATTTAAAAATGAATCATGTCAGTTGTGGAAGGATCTGACTGTGTTTGGAAGCCTTCAACTTCAGCTGTGGCTGTAGCTCCTGAGAGGATTACTGAGATTACATAGCAATGCTTTTCAGCTGTTTGTTGAGGATAGCTTCTGAATGAATCACTGATGCTGAAAAGTGGCTAGGCTGTTTTATCTCTGCCTTTGGTCCACTGTAAGCTAATGTCTGGTTACAGGTACCATTGTTGGATGCTGGTGACATCATCATTGATGGAGGAAATTCCGAATACCGGGATACTACAGTAAGTGTTCATTTCAAATTCTTCCAGGTCCTAAGAACATTCTAGAAAGAAATATCAGCATAGCATATGTGACAAAAGAGTGAACTGTCCTATGGTTCTGATCCTTTGGGGCGTGGTGCTGGTATGCTAGATCTCAGCTTTTTTTCTGCTAAGACACTTGATGAATGAGACTCTTAGTTGCATAAATAACTCAAGAGACTGATGGCTGCTTAGATACAGCAGGCTGAGCTCTCTGTGTGACTGTACCCTTCCCTGTAATCCACGGCATGTCAGCATGCAGGGTGGTTGAGAAGCATGCTCTAATGGTGTCAGATGCTGAGATAGGTCCTGTATGCTCTCAAGTGCTGGCTGGCAGTGAGTCATCCATTATATGATATGACTTGTTGAGTCTCACTGTGCAAGGTCTTTTCTGTTAAAACAGGAATGTGTGTTTGGGTTTGTTCTTTTGTCTTGGGGAGATTTTTCTTTGGTTGGGTGGAGGACAGGGCCCTGAACTTGTGATCCTCCTGCCTTAGCCAGCCACCTGAGTGCTAGAATTGTAGGCATCTGTTACTTTTTTTTGTCTTTTTGAGACAGGGTCTCCCTGTAGCCCCAAATGGCCTGGAACTCACTATGTAGACCAGGCTGGCCTTGAACTCACAGAGATCCACCTGCCTCTGCCTCCCGAGTGCTGGGATTAAAGGTGTGCACTACCACGCCCGGCTCATGTTACTTTTTTTTTTAACTGCCACACTGAGTAGATGAGCTTTCTTGAAAGGTTGACTGCTCCTAGGCTCTCGGGTCACTTACTGGCAAATGTGAGTTCTCTGTGCATGCTTTATACTGCATCTCATTCTTTGGAACTTTTTGTGTGTGTGTGTGGGGGGACACGTAAAATTGTTTTTCTCTCCTTTAGAGAAGATGCCGAGAACTCAAAGCCAAGGGGCTCTTGTTTGTGGGCAGCGGAGTTAGTGGAGGTGAGGAGGGGGCTCGCTATGGCCCGTCACTCATGCCAGGAGGGAACAAAGAGGCTTGGTGAGTACCGTCAGAAGCGCTTGCATTTCAGTACAGGAGGACAGCTTGGGTGTCGGCAGGAAGAAGGGAAGCAGTTCTGTGCTTGATATCCACTGTGGAGACAGAGGTGGTCGAGCTGGAAGGTGCTGGGCACATTGTCATCTGCATATTTTGCTCTGGCATCATGGATGTGCATATCCCTCCTCCTTACTTTTGTCCTTTCAGAGACAGAGCCATTGAAGTCTGGAAGCTTAAGGTATAGCTAACCTAGCGCAGTCCTGAGCATTGACTTTGAAGTTGTCAGATTTTGGGTCTATACCAAAAGGTTTTTGGGAAGACGCCCTTCTTTGATAATGGTGGGTACAGCAGTGAAGGAAAAGTCTTGGGATTGCTGTGTCTTGATAGTGAAGATGTGGAAGAAATGAAGAGCTATTTTTTTTCTCCAAATAAGAGCATCTTTTTTTCTATTATTTATTATTTTATTTTATGTGTATGAGTGTTATGCCTGCATGTAGATAAATGCACCCATGTCATGCAATGCCCGTGGAGGACAGAAGGGTCTGTCAGAACCCCTGGAACTAGAGTTGCAGACAATTGTTAGCTGCCATGTGGGTGCTAGGATTTGAACCTGGGTCTTCTGTAAGAACAGTCAGCGTTCTTAACTGCTGAGCCATCTCTTCGGCCCCAAAAGCAGTTCTTAAAATACTGCATGGCTCTGTTTTTCCACATGTGCAGAATCATGTTGTGCTTGGTAACATGTCTCCACACTAATCCACGTAGTCTCTGAAGATGCTTTTGTATTTTTTCATGTTTGGAGCCATAGCTTGTTCTAGTAAAGTAATGGAAGTTTCTTCTTGTGTTTTGTGGGGTGGGGTGGGGTGTGTGTGCTAGGGATAGAGCCCAGGCCCACCCGCCTGCCCACTTAGCACTGAGCCATGCCCCCAGCCCTTGGGGTGTTTCCATGGTGCTTTCCTTCACTGAGGTCCACACACAGGATGAGGAGGCTCCCACTGTGTTCAGTAGTTCTGTGCTAGTTCTCTGGAGTGTGTGCGCCACCACAACCAGCTCATTATTCTTTTTTAAAAAATATTTATTTTATGTGTATGAGTATTGCCTTCATGTGTGTAAGTGCCCTGTGGGTGTCATGTGGGTGCTGGGACTCAAGCCTGGGTCCTCTGCAATAGCAGCCAGTGCTCTTAACCACTGAGCCATCTCTCCAGCCCCTCCTTTCATTATTCTCAGAAGCAAAAAACTTCTGAGGTTTGAACTGAATTCTCAGCCCCTCTCTGATTAGCTGAACTGTGCTACCCTTTCCACAGGCCCCACATCAAGACAGTCTTCCAAGCCATCGCTGCAAAAGTAGGAACTGGAGAACCCTGCTGTGACTGGGCAAGTTCTGGGCTACCCTTTGGCACCATGGGCACGTCTGAGTGATGAAGTGCACAGTGAGGAAAGACTACCTTGGTCCCAGTGGTTAGCTCTGCGACATAAGCTTCTCAATCTAAGTCACCACCCCAGCTGATACCTGCAGCGCGAACCTGTCTTTCTTACTGTCCTTGTCCTTTCACTTCCTTCAGAGCCCAGAGGCTGCTGTGTCAAAAGGAGCTCTCCTTAGTCCTGCTGAAAGGTAGATTTCTTAAATAGGAGCAGGAGTGATGAGGTCTGTGAGGGGTCTTTTTAGCTATTTACTTTGTCACCAAAGAATGATGAAATCAAAGTGGGCCTGCTGCCTTGGAGAAAGAATTGAACAGGCTCTTGTCGTATCAGATGGAAGAGTCTCTTCATAGCCTGAGGCCTGGGCTTTCTGTCCTTGGACCCTCACAGAAACATAGGACTTTGCAGCCAGGTCATAGGCACCTCCCTCCTGTGTTTGGTGTTCTGTGAGAATAAATGTTTTCCCATTTTGTGGACCCAGTCAGCCAGTACTGTGGATGGGAAAACACCAGTCTGGAGAGGCCAGAGCTGCCATTCTGCTTCTCTGTTAACTAATGGTGTGACATGAGATGTATCACTTCAGGAAGGCTTTTCTGGAACTGAGGGGATTGGACTAGATGAGCTCCAAGATCTCACTAGCTCCCCCTCTTTTTTTCTTTTTCTCTTCTGCCTTTCCCCCAGTCAGCCAGTACTGTGGATGGGAAAACACCAGTCTGGAGAGGCCAGAGCTGCCATTCTGCTTCTCTGTTAACTAATGGTGTGACATGAGATGTATCACTTCAGGAAGGCTTTTCTGGAACTGAGGGGATTGGACTAGATGAGCTCCAAGATCTCACTAGCTCCCCCTCTTTTTTTCTTTTTCTCTTCTGCCTTTCCTTCCTCTTCCCCTCCCATTGTTCTCTCTCTCTCTCTCTCTCTCTCTCTCTCTCTCTCTCTCTCTCTCTCTCTCTCTGAAAGAGAGAGCCACACACAAACCGCTCTC
>NW_008329130.1:1260366-1267894 GCF_000622305.1 Nannospalax galili | reverse complement strand
ACCCCCCATTACTTTTCTCTATGGTGTATATGCATGAGGGAGCACCATGCTATGCATGTGGAGGTCAGAGGACATCTTGCAGGGGTTGGTTCTCTCCTTCCACCATTTGATACCAGGGATAAACTCAGGTCTTCAGGCTTGGCAGCACATGTCTACACCCACTGAGCCATCTCACCGGCCCCTCCTTCTTTTTTTTTGAAACATATAGTGTCTCACTGTGTAGCCCAGGCAGGCCTCAAATTCTGGGTCCTCCTGCTTCAGCCTCCTATGTGCTAGAACTGCAGACACGTGTATGTCACACCCCGCTCCCCTTCCTTTTTATACAGTTATTTTACATGCTGGTTGTCTGCAGTGTTACGTGGGATGGAAGGTGGGGAATACGAAAGACTTGGACATGAGGGAAACCCTCCCCACTGGCCTGCCAGCGTTGGTGGCTGCCTTTACCCCAGGGGTCAGTGTCAAGTACAGTCAGCCTCTGCTGACTGTAGGGTGGCCAGAGGCTGTGGTGTAAAGAGTTGCCCAATCTTGTCGTTAGTCTGCAGGACTAGAAAGGACTTTACTCCTTCACGGCAGATCACTGTGGTAGGAGTACAGGGACAGTAGACTCCTTTTAGATCCCCCTGGGACAAGTCAAGAAAAATAGATTGTAGTTGTGGATCTTGACTGAGCCAGACTTGACTTTCTGTGGCCTTCGGCTTAAGTTCAGGTCGTGGAGAAAAATGGTATAGTGACTGAAAGCAGGTGCTCACTGGTTCATTCTCTACTGGAGAACAGGACGGGTGAAGTGAAGAAAGATGTGCTCGGCCCCAGCATCGCACAGTCAGTGTCCAAATAAGAAGAGCAGGTCAGCTGTGAGAACAGACAGGAAGTCTCTGATACCACTGTCCATAGTATTGATACAAGCAGTGACTGCCAGGAGAGACTGTCACTGCCCATAACTGCAGAGCCTGGTGACTTTGTTATGATTCCGTGCCCACTAGATGGTTTCCAAAAGACCTTGCTTCCCAGGTGGCCTTTCTGGAGGTGCAAAATGTGTTCATCAAACACATAACCATAAGATCCCTCCTTAAATTTCCTATAATAAATTGTTAAACTATGCATTACCAGCTTGTTAATACCCTGTCAATGATGAGACCTTCAGAGAATGCACTTCTACATTTACAAGGTGAGGCTAGACCCCATACTAAGGTCATTTTACCCTCCATAGCTGTTAGGTACAGCCACAACATCTTTATATCTAGAAGAAATACACGTAATTTAATTATCAACCAGGGGTGGTGGTGTACCCCTTTAGTCCCAGCACTGGGGAGGCAGAGGCAGGTGGATCTCTGTGAGTTCAAGGCCAACCTGGTCTACATAGTTCCAGGCCAGCTGGGCCTACAGGGAGACCCTGTCTCAAAATGACCAAAAAAAAAAAAAAGGCAAACAAGTAATTAACCAATTGATTTTAACCTGCAGTTGCTAGAAAAATGGAAATCTCAAGACAGCAAAGACTTAACTTGTAGATGGGAGCTAGGGAGTAGGAAGTTGCTTTTAATAGTGAGAGGCAGTGGAAAATAGAGGCTCACAAGCCTTGGGTATGCTGGGAGCTTCCTGTTGAGAACTACTGTTTGCCTCATGTTATTTTTGTATGGAGTGGGAGGGTTCCCAAAGTCTGCCATTGGGTCTGATGGGGCGTCTGTGGTGTCGCGCCTGTCTCTCTGAAGGCCTCTTGTTTATCGCCCTAATAGGTGGGAGATGAGGGGGCCGGACACTTTGTGAAGATGGTGCACAATGGGATAGAGTACGGCGACATGCAGCTGATCTGCGAGGCTTACCACTTGATGAAGGATGTTCTGGGCATGGGGCATGAGGAGATGGCCCAGGTGAGTCCCAGGCATTGCCTCCACCTGAGTAATCACTACTCAGATGAGAGGACTTGCTACTGCAATTAGCCCTTCCTCCTTCCCGTCCCCCTGGCTGTCTGGTCTTCCTCATGGACTCAGCCTAATTTAAAGGAAGCTATCAGTAATGGCATCATAAAATCTGATAGCCAGTCCTGAAGGAGTAAGTTCCCAAGGAATCTCATTGGTCGCCAGTTAGTGAGCCTGCTTGTCAGCACTCTGTCCTTCATATGCAACCCAGGGCCTGGCCTCAGGCATGCCAGGCAAGTACCCTGCCGGCACGGTCCCCACCCTCATTCTCTTCCTAGTCCTACAGTTCCCCCACAGGGGAGGTGGTCGTTGTCTGTTGATCAAGTTAGGGCTGGATTTTTGGAAGTTATCCAAAAAAGTTCATCCCATGGCGAAGCACAAGCATTTTGCCAACATTTTGTTATGGAAGTATTCCCACACTGTGTGTACACCGCCTGGATCTCCCATTAGCATTTCACTGTACTTAGTACATCTGCCCACATGCCAGGCTCATCTGGCATAGAAACATTGCAGAGTAAACTATAGGTGTCAGTACTCTTTTCCAATATCATTCAGCATCATTAGGTAAGCATTTAATTATAGAGGAAGATATGCTTTACCAATCATTTTAAAAATTCTTTTATTTATTCTTTGACAATTTTGTACATATATACGATGTATGTATGTATCTTGATCATATCCACCCCAACTTCCGCACACATACACCCTCCCTCTTGTGTGTGTGTGTGTGTGTGTCACTGAGTCTTATTAGTGCAGCCTGCTGGAGTACTGACTGATCTTGTGGGCTTGCAGTGAGCTCATAAGGGCAATGGCCCTGTCATGTCAGAACGCAGCATTTCACAGCACTCCTCCTCATCCCTTGCCCTTAGTCTTCCCGTCCTCTCGTCCGGTCCGTGGTGTTCCCTGAGTCTAGGGGGTGTTGATATAGATGTCCATTTAGGGCTGAGCATTTCACAGTCATTATTCTCAGCTCTTTGACCGGTTATAATCTGCACCAGTTGTTGCCCACTGCTGAAGAAACTTCTCTGGCCAAAATTAAGAGCAGCACTAATCTATGAGCATAAACATAAATGTTTAGAAAGCAGATAGGGGACTGGAGAGATGGCTCAGCAGTTAAGAGCACTGACTGCTCTTGCAGAGGACCTAGGTTTGGTTCCCAGCACTTACATGGCAGCTAACAACTATCTGTTACTCCAGTTCCAGGGGATCCAACACCTTCTTCTGACCTCTGTGGGCATTGCATGACATGGGTGCACTTATACATGCAGGCAATACACTCCTACACGAAAAATAAAATTATTTTTTTAATTAGAAGACAATTTGAGCCTGGCACTTGTAAGGGAGAGGCAGGTGGATATTTCTGAGTTCATGCCTTTAATCCCCAGCACTTGGAAGGCAGAGGCAGGTGGGTATCTCTGAGTTCATGGTTAGCCTGATCTACATAGCGAGTTCCAGGCCAGCTGGGGCTATAAGGAGACCCTGTCTCAAAAATGCCAAAAAATTAATTAATTAAATATTTTAAAAAGAAAGCAAGTTGACATGTCAGTTTAGTAAAACAGTAGTAGATTACCCTCTAGAGCCCATGACCCCCTGAGCCCTGGTCTTTTGAACCAGGTTTACAGTCCCAAGCATGAATTCCCTCCTGTGGAGGGCCTTAAATCCTATCAGAAAGCTATTGATTATAACAGTGGGCCTGTCTGCCTGGCAGGTCAGAATTGCTGAATTCAGGGTTCACTGCTACGTCACCCCATCTTTCTCCCCAGCCGCCTGCATAGCACTTCCTGGCACTAGAAAAGCTGGCCTGCAGGAAGGAGGTTTCCAGCTCAATTCCAACTTGATTATGGCCTGCAACCAAAGTGTGTTATGTCTTTAGTAATGGGGTCTTGCCATCTAGTTATGGTGGGCACCCAAGAGCAATGGCAACAGCCTCTGTGGTTTGGGGGGCTTCTAGGGCCTCCCTGACCAATGACTTATGTGATACAACTTGCCACAACATAGAATCACATGGGAAGGGGGTTGTCATGCACTGGGTGGTGTGTGCTAGACTGTCTTCAGTTCATTGATGCGGGAAGACAGCCTGCTGTGGGTGGCACATTCCAGCAGGGTCCTGAACTGAATGAGAATAGAAATCAGCTGGGCTAGAGGCACTCGAGCATGAACACAGTCATTTCTTAATGCTCTTTACCGTGGCTGGGATGTGCCAGCTGCTCCATGCTGCGGCCTCCCCACAGTGATGTACACTGGACTTGTGAGCTAAAATAAGTCCCTTTCCCCTCTAAGTTTGTTTTTTTGTCACAGTGTTTTATCACAGCAACTAGAAATGAAACTACGATAACTCGTAAGGAGCTATCCTGTGTCTGGCACCGAGACTTTAACTTAATAGCCATGCCTTCTTGGGGCGGCTTTATCCACCCATGTTAATCATTTTTATAGAGTCAAGGTGTGTGTCTCTGTGTGTGTGTGTGTGTGTGTGTGTGTGTGCACGCGCGCGCACGCGCAGTACTGGGGACTGACCCAAGACCAGGGCCTCATGGGCTGTCATAAGAGCTTTACCCCAAGCCCCTCATACTTACACTTTGAAAGCTGTTTGTTTCACTGGTTTTGGGGTTGTTCTTTCTAAAACATTTAACTTGTTTCATAGAAACATTTAACTTATTTTTCATAGTTTTTCTGTACGTATTTAATTGGTTTGCATAATACTTAATGTGTTCATTCACCAAACATGAGTACTTTATGTAAGATGCAGTTCTAAATGCATGTATGTATGTATGTATGTATGTATGTATATTCAGATGCAGTGTTTGCCTATCATATGCAAGGCCCTTGGTATATAAAAGTACGTAATAATGAAGGCAACCAAAGTTGCCCTCAGGAGCTAGAACACACAATAATAATTAATATACAGTATAAATTATTATAAACAACTTATAAATTATAAATAATTATCATAAACAAAAGTGAGCTGGGATACGACACAAGTTTTCTATTTTTATTTTTGTGTGCTGGTGTGGAACCCAGGGCTTCATGCTTGCTAAGTATGTGCTCTGCCACTGAGCTATACTCCAGCCCTAAGAGAGAGGTTTTAGATGGGCATCATGGAAGGCTCCCAAGGAAGTGACAGTAGTACAAAGACCCAAATGAGGGGCTGGAGAGATGGCTCAGTGGTTTAGAACACTGGTTGTTCTTGCAGAAAATCCAGGTTCGAATCCCAGCACCCACACGGCAGCTAACAACTGTCTGTAACTCCAGTTCCAGGGGATCCTATAGCCTCTTCTGCCCTCTGCGGGCATTGTATGACACGAGTGCACTTACCTACACGCAGGCAATACATGCATACACATTAAATAAAAATAATAAAATATTTTTTAAAAAAAGACCCAAATGAAGTAAGGAGCTTGGCTCCAAGGAGAGAACAAGTCCAGTGATGAGCAAAGTCTAAATAGTAGGGTGGCCTGTTGAACACAAGACTCAGTCAGCAGGGGTGGAAGTCTGTAGGCTGCCTGGGGAAGAGCCCACGTGCTCAGCAATGTAACACAAGACTCAGTCAGCAGGGGTGGAAGTCTGTAGGCTGCCTGGGGAAGAAAGAGCCCACGTGCTCAGCAGTGCGGCGCTGGCTGCCCTACAGAAGGACAGCAGACAGCGAGCATTTTTGCAGAGCCACCTCTCACCTGGCTTTCCTCCCACGTGCAGACATTTGAGAAGTGGAATAAGACAGAACTAGACTCCTTCCTGATCGAAATCACGGCTAATATCCTCAAGTTCCGGGATGCTGATGGCACAGAGCTGCTGCCAAAGATCAGGGACAGCGCCGGGCAGAAGGGCACTGGGAAGTGGACTGCCATCTCAGCCCTGGAGTATGGTGTTCCTGTCACCCTCATTGGTAACATTCTACTTTTCACCTGAGCCTTTGATCCCACTCTTCTCCCCTGACGTCCTTCTGGATACTGTCCTGGACAGGTGTCAGAGGCGTCTTTTGACCCCAGCCAGCTCAGAGCTCCCTGTCTCTCTTTGACATGGGAAAACTCATTCTTAGGGACTCTGAGGTCAGTGCAGAGGTTGCCGTCCTTTCCCTGCAGTTTTAACTGGAGTATTTCAGTGTTTGTGATTTACTTATAGTCAGTAGCCTGAGGTCTCTTGGTTTGTTTCTTCTTGAGACAGTTTTGCTAAGTAGTCCAGGTTGGCCTCGAACTCGGTCTTCTTGTCTTGGCCTCCTGATGCTGAGATTAGGGCAAAGCCTGGCTTGTTTGGCTATTCTTCCAGGATTTCTTTATGAAACGTCACAGAATATTGCAGTTTTGTGTATGTAGTTAGAACTCATTAATATTTTACAGGTTCTGACCCCAGATACTAGAAAAATAGGATATAACCCAAGTTCCTTCCCTTTGTCACTTAGAAGAAAACCATTATCTGTGTTATTTTCTGACTACATAGCCAACTCGGAAAGAGAGAGAAGGCTAGAGACACAGCTTAGTGGCTGTTGTGCTGGCCTTGCGTGCATGAGGCCCTGAGTGTGATTTGGGGGCCGGGGGCGATCAGGAGCAGCCAGAAGATGAGAAAGTAAGAAAACCAAAAGCTGGTTCTTTCTTTCTTTTCTTTCTTATATATTTTGTTTTACTGTTTTTTGAGATGAGATTTCACTGTGTAGCCCTGAACTCACAGAGCTCCACCTGCCTCTGCCTCCCAAGTGCAAACTGGTTAGTTTTTGTTGTTTTGTTTTGTCTTTTTGAGACAGAGTCTCACTATGTTGCCCTGGCTGGCCTGGAATTTCGTATGTAGACCAGCTCCACCTCCCGAGTCATAGGATTAAAGACATACACCACCATACCCAGCTTAAAAACTGGATTTGTTTTGTTTCATTTTTATGTGTATGAGTATATTGTCTGCATATATGTAAGTGCACCCATGTCATGCAGTGCCCTCAAAGGTCAGAAGAGGATGTCAGAGTCCCTGGAACAGGAGTTAGGGATGGTTATTAGCCATCATGTGGGTGGCTCTGTGGAACCCAGGTCCTCTGTAAAAGCAGCTAGTGCTCTTGACCGCTGAACTATTTTTCTAAAAACTGGTTCTTTAAGAATAAACTAAAAGCCAGGCACAGTCTACTTCTAGTCATGGTTACTCAAGAAGCTGTGACAGGAAGATCACTTGAGTCGAGTCGTTCAAGATCTATGGGCAACATAGAAAGACCCTGTCTTAAATTTTTAATTTCTGTGTGGTGTAGTGTGTGTACACCTGTGCAGATCCACGTGCCCATGCCTGCACATGTGCATTTCTCAATAATTTTCTACCTTGTTTATTCAATTAAATAATTTTTAAAAATATTTATTGGGGCTGGAGAGATGGCTCAGCAGTTAAGAACACTGGCTGTTCTTGCAGAAGACCCAGGTTCAAATCCCAGCACCCACATGGCAGCTAATAATTGTCCGTAATTCCAGTTCCAGGGGCTCCGACAGACTCTTCGGCCCTCTGCAGGCATTGCACAACACAGGTGCACTTACCTACATGCAGGCAATACACACATACACATAAAAATAATAAATTAAGCTGGGTGTGGTGGCGCACACCTTTAATCCTAGCACTTGGGAGGCAGAGGCAGGGGGATATCTATGAGTTCAAGG
>NW_008329130.1:1249833-1260324 GCF_000622305.1 Nannospalax galili | reverse complement strand
CAGCACTTGGGAGGCAGAAGCAGGCGGATCTCTGTGAGTTCAAGACCAGCCTGGTCTAAATAGTTCTAGGACAGCTGGGGCTACAGGGAGACCCTGTCTCAAAAAGACAAAAAAAATAAATAAATAAACTTTTAAAAAATTCATCATTATTTTAATTATATGTATCTGTGTTGTGTCTGCATGTGGGAGTGTGCACACGAGTTCAGGTACCTGTTAAGGCCAGAAGCTTCAGATCCCCTGGAGCTGAAGTTATAAGAGGTTGTAAGCTGTCTGATGTGGATGCTGGGAACCAAACTCCTGTCCTCTGGAAGAACGGCAAGTGCTCTTAACCCCTGAGCCATCTCTCCAGACCCCTATTTATTTATTTTTGAGTCAGGGTCTCTTTGCTGAACCTGGAGCTCACTGGCTAGACTAGCTACCCAGCTAGCTCTGGGCTTCTACTATCTCTGCTACCCTGTGGTCATAGACATGTGTTGCCACACCTGGAGTTTTACATGGATGTCGGGGAATCTGAACTCAGGTCTTCTTGCTTGTACAGCAAGCCCTTTACCTACTGAGCCATCTCCCCAGACCTACCCTGTCTTTTTCATTAAGGAGTGCCTGCTTTGACAAGATTGGAAAATAAGTGAAAGCCAGGTGCCTTGCACAGTTGCCACGCCCTCCCTTGTTTTCTGATTAGTCATACCTCACCCAGCATATGCTGCACCCTGTGGTGTAAGGCACACAGGAGTTGGGAGGCCTTTGAGTCCTGCACTCAGTAGAAGGAAGTTGGCTGTGTTTGGGCTGATCTCAGTGTATTGTGTGCAGGGAGTCTTTGTTCAGCACTGACATGAGAACATGAGTGTCTTCCAGAGAACACTCCTCCTTTAGAGACTCTGTTCCCTTCCCACCAAGCAGGCCCCATGGATTCCCAGATGGAGCCATCCCACTTGAATTAAGGGGAAGCTGACCGAAGTTTGGCTCATCCTTATGTAACTGGGAGGGGTTGGCTGCTCTTGCCGGTTTGCACAATGGTCTTACCACAGCATTTCCTTCCACAAATGCTAAGTCATCCTGTGTGTGCCACAGGGAAGGAGAGTGGTGGGGGAAGGGCAGGAAGACATCTGCTCTGCACCTGTGTTCTCGAGTTGATGACTGGTATTGTTTTCCCAAAGGTAGAGTGTTATGTTAGTGCCCAGAGATTTCAACCCATTTTATTTGGAGGAAAAAGAAAGTCATTCTTCTTATATAAATTATTAATTGAGCAAGTCTGTCACAAGGGATAATTTAAAGATATTAAATGTAATAAAGTAAAATTATGAAACTAAATTAGTATTAATTACTAATTTTAATACTAATTAGTATTAAAAACTAAGCGGTGGAGGGGCACTGGAGAGATGGTTCAACGGTTAAGAGCACTGGCTGCTCTTGCAGAGAACCCAGGTTCACTTCCCAGCACCCACATGGCAACTAACAAGCATCCATAACTCCAGTTCCAAAGGATCCAATGTCCTCTTCTGACCTCTGTGGCCATTGCACAACATGGGTGTTCTTACATACATGCAGACAATACACTCATACACATAAAATTTAAAAAATAAATAAAAATTTTTTTTAAAAAAACTAAGCCAGCAGCTGGGTGTGGTGGCACACACCTTTAATCCCAGCACTTGGGAGGCAGAGGCAGGTGGATCTCTGTGAGTTCAAGGCCCGCCTGGTCTACATATTTATTCCAGGACGGCTGGGGCTACAGGGAGACCCTGTCTCAAAAAGACCAAAAAAAAAAAAAACCACTAAGCCAGCATGGTAGTGCCTGTCTGTAATTCAGCTCTTGGGACATGGAGGCAGGAGGATCAAACGTTAATGGCCATCCTTGGCTACACGGCAAATTCAAGGCCAGCCTGGGCTACATGAGAACCTGTATCAGAATATATATATATATAAATTAATTTCCTCTAAATTAAAACTAAAATTTTATTCTTGAGCTAATACTAAGTAATTCTCCATAATTATTTTTTGTACATAAAGGAACTCAAACTAGTTTTATTAAAATGGTAAAATAGATTATTGCTTTTACCTATTAAATGAGTAGTTTTTAAATACTCAAATATATATATATAGGTCTTTTTGAGACAGGGTCTCTCTGTAGCCCCAGCTGTCCTGGAACTCACTATGTACACCAGGCTGGCCTTGAACTCATAGAGATCCGCCTACCTCTGCCTCCCAAGTGCTGGGATTAAAGGCGTGCACCACCACGCCAGGCTTTATTATTTTATGTGTATGAGTGTATTGCCTGCATGTACGTGAGTGCCCTCGTGTTGTGCAATGAAGTGGGGGTCAGAAGAGGGCTTCATACTCCCCTGGAACTGGAGTTAAGGAGGGTTCGTAGCTGCCATGTGGGTGCTGGGACTTGAACCTGGGTCCTCTGCAAGAGCAGTCAGTGCTCTTAACCGCTGAGCCGTCTCTCCGGCTCCCATACTAATCTTTTTTGTCTCTGTTTTACCTCAAAACTTCCCTTTGAATTTTGAATTGATCTTTGTGATTGAATACCTGTATTTTGTTAGAAGACTGACTTAAGACTTGTTTTAGCTATCAAATCCACTGTTCAGTGCTTTCATAAAAGTTCTTTTTGGGGATCTGGAGAGATGGCTCAGCAATTAAGAGCACTGACTGCTCTTGCAGAGGACCTGGGTTCAATTCCCAGCACCCACATGGTGGCTACAAAGCGTCCTTAACTCCAGTTCCGGGGAATCCGAAGCCCTCTTCTAACCTCCGAGGCATTGCACGATGCAGCTACCATCTGTCCTTAACTCCAGTTCCAGGGGAATCCCAAGCCCTCTTCTGACCTCCGCGGCATTGCACGATATGGGTGCACCCACATACATGCAGGCAGTACACTCATACACATAAAATAAAAATAATAAATAAAAATATTTTAAAAATAAAATTTTTGGCGGGCATGGTGGCGCATGCCTTTAATCCCAGCACTTGGGAGGCAGAGACAGGCAAATCTCTGTGAGATCAAGGCCAGCCTGGTCTACATAGTGAGTTCCAGGACAGCTGGGGCTATAGGGAGACCCTGTCTCAAAAAGACAAACAAATAAATAAATAAATTTTTAAAGTTCTTTTTGGGCCAGGTTAAAGGTTAAATTTGGGTCCACTGGCCAGAAGAACCTGGAACTCTTGGTGCAGGTTGTGTCTCACGCCTGCCCCCTCTGCTCTGTGTCGTGTGTGGGTGTGTCATCATCCATGTTCTGTATTTCCCCGTCTCCCCCCAACACTCGGTTCTGAGTGTTCACCACTGTCCTCTGGCAGCTTCTCTTTTCTCTGTGCAGGAGAAGCTGTCTTTGCTCGGTGTTTGTCCTCTCTGAAGGAGGAGCGTGTTCAAGCCAGCAGAAAGCTGAAGGGTCCCCAGAAGGTCCAGTTTGGAGGCAATAAGGAGTCCTTCCTGGAGGACATTCGCAAGGTGGGTAGCACCTGGCCTTAGGCTTCGCTGGCCTTGGGGATAGCTTGTGCGGTGATGGGAGAGCTCTTAATGCCCTGGGATGGCAGGAAGAGTAAGTCCAGACTCCACCTCAATCTGCCTTGAGGCTTTTCTTGTGCTGTTGCCCTCTCTGGGTCTCCGCTGAGGTCAGAGGACTGGTGGATGGGAGGTGGCCGCTCCACTAAATGGCAGCTGTGGTTCTCTGTGTTACCATCCAGGCCCTCTATGCCTCCAAGATCATCTCCTATACTCAAGGCTTTATGCTGCTGAGACAAGCAGCCACCGAGTTTGGCTGGACCCTGAATTACGGTGGCATTGCCCTCATGTGGAGAGGGGGCTGCATCATCAGAAGGTAAGCCACAGGCAACCTCAGGGCTGCTGGGACATGCCAGCCATACGTGACCTCAGGACAGGCTTCACAGTTTTCCTGTAACTAGAGCAGCTACCCTGTCACTGAACACTGACAACAGCATGGGTTACAGTGTCATAGTTCACTTTTGTCTTATACAGGCCCCTCCGTATACATGTCCACAGTTTAAAACAATTGTAGATCAAAAGTGTTTGAAAGAATTCAGGGTGTGGTGGTACAGGCCTTTAATCCTAGCACTTGGGAGACAGATGCAGGTGGATCTCTGTAAGATCCAGGCCAGCCTGGTCTGCATAGTGAGTTCCAGGCCAGCTGGGGCTGCAGGGAGACCCTGTCTCAAAAAGATACCCCCCCAAAAAATCAAAAAGACAAAAAAGAAAACCTTTTATAGAGTACTTGTTTCACATTTGTGAGACCTTGGGTTCCAGCACCACACATACACACACACAAACAGCTGAACATTTATAGACTTTTTTATTAGCATTATTCCCTAAACACTACAGCATACCAGCTGTGTTTGTAGCATTTGCATCATAGTAGTTACCATAAATCACCTAGATTGTTGTGGGGTGCTTTACCAGAGAAGATCATTCAGACAAAGTTTTGCCAAATGAAAGTCATTGCTGGCCAGGGCTACTACACAAGGATGTTGGGACCCAAGTGTGTAGCCCTGAGCCATCTTCTCTCTAGGGTAAGCTTTTACACAGAGAAACCATAACCAGAGATGAGAAGTTTAATTTCCCAAGCTTATAGCTGGAGAGCCCCCTTAACAATTTCTATTCTGTTAAGCAACAATTACTATTCTGTAGAAGCAAGCCAAGCATAACCTACAGAAGCCATAAATCAGCAGTTAGAAGCTGCACTCCGGAACACACTGACCTGTTCCCAAGACAACCAGGGTCCAGTTGACATGTGTTCCCATACCCCAGGCCAACTGCCTGATAATTTCTGAGACTAGAGTCAGCCTAAACTTTAACATGGCGTAGCTATGGTCAAGAAGGTGCCCTATTACAAGATGATGTAAAGTATACAGGGTATGTGTAGGTTATTTTAAACACTATGCCATTTATTAGTGTATATGGATGTGTGTGTGCAGATACCATGACCTACATGTGGAGGACGTCAGAGAGTAGCTTGTGAGAGTTGGTTCTCTACTTCTACCACATGGGTCTAGGAGATTAAACTCGGGTCATCAGGCTTGGCCACAGGTGCGTTTCCCCACTGAGCTCTCTAACTGGCCCAATGAATACAATGCCATTTTATGAGGAGTTGCACACCCAAGGATTTTAGCTAGTCCCATTCCCTGAACAGACTGAGGGACAGCACAGTCTCTCTGACTGAACTTTCTATACCACCCCATCACGTAGCTCTCTGAGAAGTGTTATGGCCCTGGCCTCATCTCCTGGGACTTCCCTCTGTCCTTTCTTGAGATAGGGTCTCTCTTAGCCCATGTTGGCCTTGAACTCCTGATCTTCTTGCCTCTACCTCACCTTTGCTTTTTAAAAAATAACTTACTTTTAGGCCAGGCATGGTGGTGCATGCCTTTAATCCCAGCACCTGGGAGGCAGAAGCAGACAGATCTCTGTGAGTTTGAGGCCAGTCTGGTCTACATAGTCAGTTCCAGGCCAGCTGGGACTACAGAGAGATCCTGTCTCAAAAAGACCAGAAAAAAATAACTTTTAAGGAGCTGGAGAAGTGACACAACGGTTAAGAGCACTGGCCGCTCTTACAGAGGAACTGAGTTTGATTCCCAGCACCCACGTGGCAGCTAACAACCATCCATAACCAGTTCCAGGTGAATCCTGTCCTCTCTTCTGACCTCCACTAGCATTGTATGACACGGGTGTACTTACACACATGCAGGCAATACATTCATACACATAAAAGTATTTTTTAAATTTTTAATTGAACTTTTGTGCATTTCATACAACACATCTTGATCATGTTTAGACCTTCTTGCCTGTCTGCACCTCTTGATAGCCCTCCTTCTGGATTTTATGCATTCTGTCATATATGTTAAGGCCTGTCAAGTTTGTGTCCCCAAATGTCCCTTGGTGTGCATTCTTTCACTGGAGCCTGGTCAGCCTATCTAGACCAGCTCTCCCTCACCCAGCAGTGGTCAGTTGCCAATAGTTCCTCTGCTAAGGTGGGGGCTTCGTACCCATTTCCCCAGTTCTATGCTGGGTTTTTGTCTGGTTTAAGTTTGCATGGGTCTTGTGCATGCTGTCACCATCGCTGTAAGTTCATATGAGCAAGTTTCCAGCTGCCTGAAAAATTGTTTCCTTGTGGTCATCCACCACTCCAGACTTTTGCAGTCTTTCTGCCCCCCTCTTCCACAATTGTTCCTGAGTCCTGCCTGGGTGGCAGAGGTTTAATACAGGATCCTATCCTGGAACACATGCTCTGAAGTCTTATTCTCTACATTTTGGCCAGTTGTGGCTTTCTGTGGTAATCACCATCTGTTGCATGAAGAAGCTTCGCTGGTGAGAATTGGGAGATGCGTTAACATTCTCTCTGCCCCCTGTGGTGGGTCCTGGGGATGGATTCAGGACATCAGGCTTGGCAGCGGGTGCTTTTGCCCTCTGCGCCACCTCAGCAGCCCCCAGTGTACTTATGAAGAGACTAGGCTAGCTCTCGGGGCTGTGCTTTGTAACTCCACCTCTACAGAATACGTATCCACTTGTTACTTCACTGCTGTCAGTGAGGCTCTCAGCCGCTGTGGTTAAGAGGATTTCATGTGTGCTGTTTCAGTGTATTCCTGGGAAAGATTAAAGATGCATTTGATCGAAACCCAGAACTTGGGAACCTACTGCTAGATGACTTCTTTAAGTCTGCGGTTGAAAATTGCCAGGTATGTAGCTGGCGGCTGTGTGTCCCGTTTATTTTCTCTGGGTTTCACTCCAGGACATCTCTGTTTCATTTAGCAGCATTGATGCCCATGAAATCCTTCATACTGGAACCACTGAGTGGCTCTGGGGCAAACTCAATCATTCACCCTTTGCTTTCTGTGCGTAGGACTCCTGGCGGCGGGTGGTCAGTACTGGGGTCCAAGCAGGCATCCCCATGCCCTGCTTCACCACTGCCCTCTCCTTCTATGATGGATACAGACATGAGATGCTGCCGGCCAACCTCATCCAGGTGAGCTAGGGAGCGGGTGATACCCTTTAGCCCGGCTGGCTCCTGAGGATCGTGTACATCCCACCCTAACCAATTGCATTTCTTTCCTAGGCTCAACGGGATTACTTTGGGGCTCACACCTATGAACTCTTAGACAAACCAGGACAGTTTATCCATACCAACTGGACAGGCCACGGTGGCAGTGTGTCATCTTCTTCGTACAATGCGTAGTAGGCCTACGGCTCTCATCCTCCCTCCCCCTCAGGACAGTCCCTGTGCCAAAAGCACTCCTCATGGCCCTTTGTCCTATTCCTGCTCAGATCTTTTAGCCAAGTGTTGGCTTTGGCTCCTAACAGGTCACACACAGTCTGTTGTACAGTAGTTGTGAGCCACTGTGCCCTCTGCCTCATCCTCTTGAGCTGCCCAGGAACTGACCTTGTACACAGCAGCGTGACTGCCCCCTGATGCAGCTGTGCCACTCGGGTCAGAGGCTGCAGCACTTGGCACACAGGAGAAGGGTTTGTGGCACTGTTTTAACTGGAACCTTGGATAGTGCAAGAGAGTTCTGTTTCTTCTACTCAGTGAAAATCATGGTGGTTCTTGGTTGAGTCTTACCGCTCCAAGCTGTGATGAGCTGATTTTTCTTTTAGCCTTTTTCATTTTTACCTCTGGTTGATTTTGTTTTAAGATTCCCAATAACACAGGACACACTGAGTTGAGGGTAATGATTGAGTCTGGCGGGAGGGTGAAGAGGAAGTTCTTACTGGGCACAGTGGGTACTCCGGTGTTCATGTGATGTCCGCCTTGTCACACACTTCATAATAAACTTTTTAAACACATTGTTTGGTTCGGTCTGTTTTGTGTCCTGTCCTGCGCCAGATGTGTCTAGGTCCAGCCCTAGTCAGGTGTGAGATTTTTAGCGCCCTCAGTCTGCTCCTGAACCAGGCTTTTCATGTGTCTTGTTTACTTAGGTATTACTCAGCCTGGGGCCACGGGACTGTATCAGGCCAGGAGCAGTGCCACTCTCATGATTTTTCTGGACCAAACGTGGCCTGAGAACAGGGAGAGTAAACAGTGCCTGTTTGGGTAGCTGGCATCCATCATCTGATCTCTCACCTCAGCCTCAGGAGAGTGCAGGGCAGGCAGAGCTGGCGTGGGGAAGCAGCTTCATGGCCTCCAGCCTCCTGGAGCACAGAGTGCACCCCCTCACCCAGCTGCCCACTTAGATTCCTTTAAGGGCTTCTAAAGGCTTCATCTGTTGTCCCTACTCTGAGGCAGATGGATGCCTCGAGAATAGAGTGAATTCTGAAGAGGAACAATAGACTGGAAAGTGAATCCAAGGGCTTAACCTAAAGTAAAGGCAGACTGCCTAAAAATTAAATCTGGCAATCAGGATCAATCCAGACTCTTCCTACTCACTGCTCAAGGCGCTGTGAATGGTGGCTCATGGGGAAATCATTTACAGTGTCTGGTCTCGGTTTTCTCATTAAAAGGGGATGGCAGTAGTCTGTCCCCTCCAGTGAAAGCAACAGTTGTTTGCACACAACCCCCGAATGAACAGTAGCTTCTGCCGTGTGCCTGTGACTGACTGGCCCTGAGCGCATGGAGGAGCCTGGGGGCAATGTCAGGAATCATCCACCATCTCTTACATCATGTTCTTGTTGGAGATGGGGTCTCAAACAAGAGCCAATCGAGGGACAGCAGATACGGTTCGTCTTGCTGGCCGAGTTGCTCTAGAGATCCATCTCCCCACCCTATCCCACTGGCCCCCTGCACCCTCTATGCTCGCTGCCTCCCACCTGGCATTTACAGTGGGTTTCTGGGAATCTGGACTCCAGGCTTCACATGCATGGCAAGCACTTAACTGCTGAGCTATGTCTCTAAATCTGATCTTGAACTAATCCTTCTGCCTCCACCTCCCCAGTGCTAGGATTATAGTATGCACCACCATCATTGGTTTATAAGGTGCTGGGAATTGAACCCAGGGCTTCAGGCATGCTAAGCAAGCACTCTACCCAACTGAGCTATGTCTCCAACCTCCAGTTTTTCTTTTTGAGCATTGAGCATTTGGTTACCAGTACTCAACCATAGTCCAAAATAGAAAATGGGAAATTCTAGAAACAGTTTTGTAGTTGTGGGGACTGCACCTAAGACCTTTTAGATACTAAGCAAGTGCTCTGTGACAAAGTCATATCTTGAGCCTAATTAGTGAATTTTAAATCACATGCCACTCTGAATAACGTGAGGGAATACATTGTCCACTCCGTCACACCTGGATGTGAACCACCCCATGTGTGTAGTCTATCTGGCTGTTCGTGCTACCCTCCCATTAGTCAGCGACTGCCTTGCTTTTTGGATTAACCTTTGCAGTATAGAAGTTGGGCTCATGGGGCTGGAGAGATGGCTCAGTGGTTAAGAGCACCGGCTGCTCTTGCAAAAGACCCGGGTTTGAATCCTATCACCTGCATGGCAGCAAATAACTGTCCATAACTCCAGTTCCAGGGAATCTGACACCGTCTTCTGACCTCTGAGGGCACTGCACAACACGTGTGCACTAACATGCAGGCATAACGGACACATAAAATGAAATTATGATATTTTAAAATAAAAGAAGTTGCGTTCACATAGCTAGCCCTTACATTCACAATGATCCCAGACTCTAAAAACAGATATTGGCAGTTTGGATTTGCCAAAGAGAGCCATGAAATGCTTCCCTTAAGTGAAAAGGCAAAAGTTCTCAACTTGAAAGGGGGAAAATGGGTACTGGGATTGCTAATATCTATAGTAAGAACAAATCTGAAATTGTGAAGAGGAAATTTGTGCTAGCTTTGCTGTCCTGACATCTCAAACCGCTAGTTTCAGCCCACAGTGTGTGATAAGTGCTTAGTTAGAATGGTAAACGGGATAGGAGTAGGTATCGCATGGTGGTACAGTTTTTGCTTAGCATGGCTAAAGCCCTGCACTCAAGCTCGGCACTGACAAATTGTTAGTAGAAGGAACCGACAAAATGGGTTGGGTTGGTAGTGCAGCTCAGTGGTAGAGTACTCCGCAGACATTGCACAACATGGGTGCACCTACCTACATGAAGGCAGTACACTCATACACGTTAAAAAAATTTTTTTTAAACAGGTAATAGGGGCTGGAGAGATGGCTCAGTAAATCTTTTTTTTTTTAGTTTTTTTATATGTGTGAGTGGTATACCTGCATGTAAGTGCACCTGTGTTGTGCAGTGCCTGTGATGGCCAGAAGAGGGCATTGGCTCCCCTGGGACTGGGGTTATGGATTCAAACCCAGCTCCTCTGCAAGAGCAGTCAGTGCTCTTAAGTGCCGAGCCATCTCGCCAGCCCTTTTTTATTTTTTGGCCTATTTTTTTGAGGCAGGGTCTCCCTATAGCTCTAGCAATCCTGGAACTCACTTTGTAGACCAGATTGGTCTGGAACTCACAGAGATACACCTGCTTCTGCCTCCCAAGAGCTGGGATTAAAGGCATACTGCACCACATCCAGCCAGCCCAATTTTTTTTAATTATTTTTATTTCTATGTG
>NW_008329130.1:1220440-1249783 GCF_000622305.1 Nannospalax galili | reverse complement strand
ATGCCTGAGGAGGACAGAAGAGGCTGTTGGATCCCCTGGAACTGGAGTTACAGACAATTGTTAGCTGCCATGTGGGTGCTGAGATTCGAACCCAGATCTTCTGCAAGAACAACCAGTGCTCTTAACTGCTGAGCCATCTCCCCAGCCCCCCAATTTTTTTTAAAGGAGGTAATAATGGGACTGGGAATGTGGCTCAGTTAGTAGAGTGCTTGCCTTGCAGAAAGCCCTGGGTTCCATCCCCTGCAGTGCCCAAACCCAGGCGTGGTACTGCTTGTCTGTAATCTCATACCTGTGGGACAGAGGAAGGAGGATCAGAAATTCAAGGTCATCCTGGGATATTTAACCAGTTTGAGGCCACCTGAGCTACATGAGAGGACACTGTCTCAAAAGGGAGGGGGAGTTACCAGACTTAGAGGTGCATATGAGGGAGTCACACCCTGACATCTTTAGAAAATACCCTCTGCCACTCGTGCCTCACCTGGAATGGAGATTTTGCTACATGGCAGAGATGGGAACTCTACCTACCTGGCTTGGGGTTTCCTGAGGGCTGGGTACAGCGCAAAAGTTACTCATATCAGAGTGTAGAGCAGAACATGTGGCAAGCTAAGGGCTCCATATCTTATTTATTTATTTATTTTAAATTATTTTTATTTTATGTGTATGAGTGTATTGCCTGCAATGTAGGTAAGTGCACTCATGTCCTGCAGTGCCTCCGGAGGACAGAAGAGGCCGTCGTATCTTCTGGATCTGGAGTTAAGGACAGTTCATAGCTGCCATGTGGGTGCTGGGAATTGAACCCGGGTCCTCTGCAAGAGCAGTCAGTGCTCTTAACCGCTGAGCCATCTCTCCAGATCCCTGATGTCTTGTTTAATGCAACTGAAAAGGACTCAGGATGTCTTTTTTTGTTTATTATTTTTATTTTATGTTTATGAGTGTAATGCCTGCAGGTAGGTGGTGCATCCATGTCGTGCAATGCCCAAGGAGGTCAGAAGAGGGTGTCAGATCCCCTGGAACTGGAGTTACAGATGATTGTTAGCCACCATGTGGGTGCTGGGAATCGAACCTGGGTCCTTCGAAAGAGCAGTCGGTGCTCTCAACCAATGAGCCATCTCTCCAGCTCCAAGCTCAGGAAGTCTTAAAATGTCCTTGTCTTACGGTGGGGGTGGTGGGAGGTGGGCAGAATGTGTAAGGCTAGTCTGCTCAGCATCAAATCTGGCCCCTACCATGTCCAAGCACTTTGATCCCACGCAGAGCTTTCACTTTTGTAGCAGTTTCCTTGTGTGATGTGGGGCTCATAGTGTCTGTGAGGGCGGGACCCAGAGAAGCCAGCACTCAAGTGCGACGGTAGCATTCCAAGTGGTTAGCCAGGTGCCAGGACTTCATGGTGTGAAACAGTGCTGACATCTAGTGGCCAGTCTAGGCTGGAAACAGTTTCAGCACAGTAGATCCAAATCCTGCTATGTACCACCTCAGGCCCAGTCTTAGACTCTCAAATGCCTGTGCATTCCACAGGCCACCACAATGCCGTTCCTTAACTACAGGAAGCCACCACTTCAGCACAACAAGGAGCAAAGCTTGAGAATCGACTGGGAAGTAATTTTTAAAAAAAGATTTATCTTTGCCGGGCGTGGTGGCACAAGCCTTTAATCCCAGCACTTGGGAGGCAGAGGCAGGTGGATCTCTGTGAGTTCAAGGCCAGCCTGGTCTACATAGTGAGTTCCAGGACAGCTGGGGCTACAGGGAGAACCTGTCTCAAAAAGACAAAAAAAAAGATTTATCTTTATGTGTATGAGTATTTGCTTGCATGTATGTAAGTACACCATGTATGTGCCTGGCACTCATGGAAGCCAGAAGAGGGCATCAGATCCCCTGGAACTGAAGTTACAGATGGTTGTGAACCGAACCTGGATGCTGTTCAAGAGCACCCAGTGCTCTTAACTGCTAAGCCTTCTCTCCAGCCCTTTTTCTTTCTGAGACGGTTTTTCTTGTAACCCAAGCTGACCTTGAACTTACAATCACAGTGTTTACCACCACACCATGAAAATTGGGACACTGGGTTGATTCAGGCCTTCGGAGGCTGTGCTGGACAGCTTCAGTTGTCAACTTGACACACCTGGGTAGAGGAAACATCAACTGACCTCCATCAGATTGGCCTGTGGCCATGTCTGTGGGGCATTTTCTTGATTGTTGAGTGATGCGAGTGGGCCCACCCCCTTGTAGGTAATACCACCCCTGGACAGGTGGTCCTGTGCTGTGTGAGAAAGGAGGCTGAGCACAAGCTAGGGGAGCAAGTCAGTACGCAACGTTCCTCTACACTCTGTGCCTTTGGATACTGCCCTGAGCGCCTGCCCTGGTTTCCCTCCATAATGAACTATAAACGGAAGGTGAAATAAACCCTTTCCTCCCCAAGTTGGTTTTGGTCAGTGCTTTATCACAGCAATAGAAAGTGAATTGAGACATAGGCTTTGAAAGAAAAAGCTGTCCGTGCCCACGCCTGTGTTCAGTATACTCATCCACATATGCATGTAGACTAGAGGTCAGTACTGGATATTTTCTCTATCGCTGTTTCAGTTTCTTTTCCTGTTCTGACAAAAGCAACTTAAGGGAGGAAAGGTTGGTTTAGCTCACAGTTCGAGGTACAGGTAGTCCGTCATGGTGGGAGAGTCAAGGCAGCAGAGCCCAAGGCAGCTGGTCACATCCCGCACATCCACGGGTCAGGAGACGGAGGTGAATGCGGCTTAGCTCCTTTCCTCATCTTATCCAGCCAGGATCTCCTGTCCAAGGAATGGTCCCACCCACAATTAAGATGGGTCTTCCTACATCCGGTAAGCAAACTACTTCCCACAGGCCAGCCCAGAGGCCCATCTCTCAGGTGATTCTAGATTCTGCCAAATGGATAATTAACTGTAGCCACCACTACACCCAATCTTTTTTTAAGAAGGCTAAGATCCCTGGGAAATGGAGCTACAGGTGGTTGTGAGCCGTCTGACATGGTTGCTGGGAATTGAACTTGGGTTCCTCTGCAAGAGCAGCAATACTCTTAACCACTGAACCATCTCTCAAGCCCCAATATTTTAGTATATTTTTGGACACAAATATTATAGAAGTCATTTTATCAAGAATGATACAAATATATTTTTTAAAGAAATGTTTTTTTAAATTTTTTATTTTATTATTTTTATTATTTTATGTGTATGAGTGTATTGCCTGCTTGTATGTGAGTGCACCCATGTTGTGCAATGCTGCGGAGGTCAGAAGAGGGCTTCAGATTCCCCTAGAACTGGCGTTAAGGACAGTTCGTAGCTGCCATGTGGGTTCTGGGAATTGAACCTGGGTCTTCTGCAAGAGCAGTCGGTGCTCTTAACCACTGAGCCATCTCTCTAGCCCCTTATTATTTTTATGTGTATACATGTATGTAAGTGCACCCATGTCATGCAGTGCCCTCAGAGGCCAGAAGAGGGTGTCAGATGCCCTGGAACTGGAGTTATAGACAGCCACTGTGTGGGTGCTGGAAACTGAACTTGGATCCTACGCAAGAGCAGCTTGTGCTCTTAACTGCTAAGCATCTCTCCAGATCATTTTTATAATTTTAAACTGCATTTATGTATTTATTTGTGTGTGTTTGTATGTGTGTCCCATAGCATTCGTGTGAAGGTCAGAGGACAACTTGCAGGATTTGCGTCTCTCCTATCATGTGAGTCCCGGGAATTGAACTCAGATCCTCAGGCTTGACGGCAAGCACCTGCCTGCCAAACCATTTCACTGACCCTCAATTTTTTTTTTTACGGTGGAGACTTCCTGGTGGGAATGCCTCAGTGCCAACTGTTCAGGAGCCTCTGTTCTGTCACCCTGTCACTGAGATGCTGTGAGCCTAAAGTAAATGCCGGCTAGACATGTACAGTACACCAGGCATGCAGGTCTTTTTTTTATGTGCATGAGTGTATTGACTGCATGTGTCTAAGTGCACCTGTGTCATGCAATGCCCTCAGGGGTCAGAGGAGGGCATCAGACCCCTGAAACTGGAGTTAGGAAGGATTGTTAGCCACCATGTGGGTCCTGGGAATCGAATCTGGGTCCTCTACGAGAGTAGCCTGTACTCTTAACTGCTGTGCTATCTCTCCAGCCCTGCAATGGGGACTCTTTAACAATGAATTATAGTAGTGTGCATTTTCAATTTTGAGTTAGGAGGGCGTGGTGGTGCACGCCTTTAGTCCCAGCCCTTGGGAGGCAGGCAGATCTCTGTGAGTTCGAGGCCAGCCTGGTCTACATAGGGAGTTCCAGGTCAGCTGGGGCTACAGGGAGACCCTGTCTCAGAAAGACCCCCCCAATTTAAAAATATATATATATATAATTTTATGTGTGTATTGCCTGCATGTAGGTAAGTGCACTTGTGTCGTGCAATGCCTACAGAGGACAGAAGAGGCTGTTGGATCCTCTGAAACTGGAGTTACAGACAGTTGTTAGCTCCATGTGGGTGCTGGGATTCGAACCTGGGTCTTCTGCAAGAACAGCCAGTGTTCTTAATCCCTGAGCCATCTCTCCAGCCCCTTTTAAATATTTTTAAAATATTTTATTTATTATTTTTATTTTGTGTGTATGCGTGAATTGCCTGCATGTAGGTAAGTGCACCTGTGTCGTGCAATGCCCGTGGAGGACAAAAGCGGTGGTGGTACATATGTTTAATCTCAGCACTCAGGAGGCAGGGGCAGGCAGGTCTCTGTAAGTTCGAGGTCAGCCTAGTCTACATAACAAGTTTCAGGCCAGCCAGGACTATATATATAGTGAGACCCTATCTCAAAAATAATAATAGTAGGTAGTGGAGAGCTGGCTCAGTGGTTAAGAGTGCTACTTGTCTTGCAGAGGACCTGGGTTAGGTTCCCAGCACCCACATGGTGGGTCACAACCATCCCTAACTACAGTTCCAGAGGATCTGAGGGCCCATTCTGTCCTTCACTGGCATTGCACACATGTGGTGCACTTACACACATGCAGACAAAACATACACATAACATTAAAATAAATTTTTTTTTGTCTTTTTGAAGCAGGGTCTCCCTGCAGCTCCAGCTGTCCTGGAACTCACTATGTAGACCAGGCTGGCTTTGAACTCACAGAGATCTGCCTGTCTCTGCCTCCCAAGTGCTGGGACTACAGGTATGCGCCACCATGCCAGGCTCTTAAAAAATTTTTTTAGAAAATTTTTATTATTTTTATTTTAGGTGTATGCGTGTATTGCCTGCATGTAGGTAACTGCACTCGTGTTGTGTCGTGCAATGCCCGCAGAGGAGAGAAGAGGCTGTCGGATCTCCTGGGACTGGAGTTATGGACAGCTGTTAGCTGCCATGTGGGTGCTGGGATTTGAACCTGGGTTTTCTGCAAGAACAACCAGTGTTCTTAACCGCTGAGCCATCTCTCCAGCCCCTAAGCCTAAGTTTTTATAACTTAATTTTTACTTAAAAAAAATTATGGGGCTGGAGAGATGGCTCAGCGGTTAAGAACACTGACTGTTCTTGCAGAAGACATAGGTTCGAATCCCAGCACCCACATGGCAGCTAACAACTATCTGTAACTCCAGTTCCAGGGGCTCCGATTGCCTCTTCTGTCCTCCGAGGGCATTTCACGACATGGGTGCACTTACCTACATTCAGGCAATACACACATACACATAAAATAGAAATAATAAAACTTTTTAAAACCTTAGGCTTAAATTATATTAAAAACAGAAAGAATACTTAATATTAGCCACTTTTCTGTTGCTGTGATAGAAGCACCATGACCAACAGAACTCATAAAAGGAAGAGTTTATTTGGCTATGGTTCTAAGGAAATTACAGTCTGTCATGGTGGGGAGGGTGGCAGCAAAGGTGGCTGGAGGAGGAGCAGAAGCACACTCTCAAATCTTCAAGCAGGCACAGGAAGCAAGAGAGCAACTTGAGATCCAGCAAGGCTTAGGAACTCTCTAAACCGGTCTCCAATGATGTGCTTCCTCCAGCATGGCCGCATCTTCTAAGACCTCCCAAACATTACCACCTGGGACAAAATGTCCAAATGCTTGGCGCCTATGGGGGACATTCTCATTCAAACCATTACAATACTCAAAACTCACCACATTGTAGTTAATATTGCTACCATTCACATTCTGCATTGTAAAAAATATGTTTATTTTATGTGTATGAGTGTATTACCTGCATGTATGTAAGTGCACCCACGTTGTACAATGCCTGTGGAAGTCAGAAGAGGGCATTGGATCCCCTGGAACTGGAGTTATGGATGGTACTGGGAACAGTTATGTGGGTGCTGGGAACTGAACCTGGGTCCTCTGCAAGAAAGAGCAGCCAGTGCTTTTGACCACTGAGCCATCTCTCCAATCCCCTCACATTTTGTACTTATCTTTGCCACTGATATTCACTGCATCCGTGTGGCAGATGGGTGGACTATGCAGCATCTCTGCCCAATTCTGTCTTCAGTGATCTCCGCAGGCCTCCCTGAATTAGCCCCAGTGGGAGCACTGACAGCATGGGAATGAGTAAGTGCAGTCAATCAGGGTTCAGCATGTTGAGTGTTTAATGATCGAGATAATGCTAACGCTGCAGCTAAACTTGAAAGTGCATCTGTATGTTCTGTTTACATTGTGAATAGCAGAAAAAAATGAGGCCAGGGCTAGAGAGATGGCTCAGTGGTTAAGAGCACTGGCTGCTCTTGCAGAGGACCCAGGTTCGGTTCCCAGCACCCACATGTCAGCTAACAACTATCTGTAACTCCAGTTCCAGGGGATTGGATGCCCTCTTCTGACCTCTGTGGGCATTGCATGACACAGGTGCACTTATACACATGCAGGCAATACACTCATACACATAAAATAAAAAATTAAAAACATTTTTCAAAATTAAAAAATATTGATCTCTGTGAGTTCGAGGCTGCCTGGTCTACATAGCGAGTTCCAGGCCAGCTGGGGCTACAGGGAAAAAAAAAAAAAAAAAAAAAAAAAAAAAAAAAAAAGACAAAAAAAATATATGTTTTTAAATGAGGCAGTGCTCTCAAGTATTTACATATTACTTGATGTAACAAAGGAGTCCGTTGCTCATGTCAGTAAGGTGTGAATGAAGGTCTGAAAGAATGAAGTTGGGAAAATGACTGAAGACAGGTAAGACAGAAAAAAGGTCCAACGTTGGGTGCACTGTTCTCACTCCGTCTGCCTGGGCATACAACTCAGGGCCTCACACACGCTCGGCACGTGCTCTACCACTGAGCTACATCCTCATTCTCATTCCATAGCTTAACATAAGGTCACATATTGCAGACATGGGTGCACTCACATACATGAAGGCAGACACACATAAAATATAAATTTAAACCTTTTTTAATGCATGGATTTTGCAAGATACTCTAAAGTTGTATATATATGGAGTTCACCATAGAAAGCATTGCAGTTTGGGGGCTGGAGAGATGGCTCAGTGGTTAGAGCACTGACTGCTCTTGCAGAGGACCCAGGTTCAGTTCCCAGTACCCACATGGTGACTAACAATCGTCTGTAACTCCAGTTCCAGGGGTTCCAACGCCTTCTTCTGACCTCCACAGGCATTGTATGACATGGTGCACTTACATCCAGGCAATACACCTAAAATAAAAATAAAATATTTTTAAAAAGAAAGCATTGCAGTTCATAATTTGCATTAACTATTGTGTGTATAGTTTGTGTGAGTATAGGTGCACAGTGGAGGTCAAAGGGCAATATTTGGGAGATGTTCTCTCCTTCCATGGAAGGTTTTGGGGATCAAACTAGGGGATCATTCTTGCAAGGGCAAGTGCTTTTATGCAGAGCCATTCACCAGCCCAGCTTTTCATAATTTAATTGTGGGCTATACATACTTGAAAAAATATTTTATTGAGCCAGGTGTGGTGGTGCACACCTTTAATCCCAGCACTTGGGAGGCAGAGGTAGGTGCATCTCTGAGTTCAAAGCCAGCCAGGTCTACATAGTGATTTCCAGGCCAGCTGGGGCTACGGGGAGATCCTATCACAAAAAGACCCAAACAATTTTTTTCATTTATTATTTTTATTTTATGTATATAAGTGTATTGCCTACATGTATGTAAGTGCACCCGTGTCATGCAATGCCTATGGAGGACAGAAGAGGACGTCAGATCCCCTGGAACTGGAGTTACACAAGGTTGTTTAGCCACCATGTAGGTGCTGGGAACCGAACCCGGGTCCTTCGCAAGAGCAGCCAGTACCGTTAACCTTTGAGCCATCTCTCCAGCCTATACATACTTCTTAAAGGTAAGATTTTTTGAGAGAATCCTCGTAACTATAAATACATATTCTTGCTGACAGCTGGTTAAGTCTTGAGACCAGGCTGCACAAGACCCCCTAAACCACTTCCGCGTCGTCGCCGCCAGGGGGCGCGCGAGAGGCAGGAAGGCGGCGTTTCGTTCTTTGACCCCTCGCGCGGCCCGTCGCGGACGTCGCGCGCGGGAAAATCTGAGCAGTGATGGAGGAGGTGGAGGCCGAGGAGCAGCAAGGATTCTCTCATCAGCAGGTACAAAATAAACGCGGTCTCGGCTGGGCATCGACGTCAGGTTCCTGTGGAGGGAAAAGCGGAGTCCTCCGACCGCCCCCCGTTGCCACGCGCGCTGAGTGCGCATGCGCATCGGCTGCCGGGCGGTGCAGCGGCGGCCAGGCTCCGGGTTTTGGAGCCTGCTGCTGGATTGGGGTTTAACTTCATCCCGGTCTAATCCCGGGCTATGAGAGTGGGGACTCTGGGGTTGGAGATGTGGCTCAGTTGGCAGAGTGCTCGCTTGGCGTGGGAAGCCCTGGGTTCGAGCCCCAGTACCTATAATCCAGGTTCATGGTGGATGCCCATAATCCGAGCACTTGGGAGGTGAAGGTTCGAGGGCAGCATGGAATGCATGAGACCCTGCCTCAAAAAACGAGAGATCTGGGTATGGGGGTGTACGCCTTTAATACCAGCACCCCTCAGGGAGTTTAAAGCCAGCCTGGTCTACATATGGAGTGCCAGGGCTGTATCGGTATAAAACGCTGTTTTAAAAACTGAACAAGCCAGGCGTGGTAGTCCACGCCTTTGGTCCCAGAACTCAGGAGGCAGAGATCAAGGCCAGTCTGGTTTACAAAGCAAGTTCCAGGTCAGCTAGGGCTGCAGAGAGACTTGTCTCAAAAAACAGACAAACAAGGGGCTGAAGAGATGGCTTAGCAGTTAAGAATACTAATAGTTCTTAAGAAGACCCAGGTTCGAATCCCAGCACCCACATGGCAGTTAACAACTGTCCATAACTCCAGTTCCAGGGGATCCGACAGTCTCTTCTGTCCTGTGAGGGCATTGCACAACACGGGTGCACTTATATGCAGGCGAAAAGAGGATGTGAGTAGTGCCCTGGTCTGGGCAGAGACCATTCTTCCTATATAGGAAGGGACTCTGGCAGGTGTCCCTGGAGTTGTTAGCATAGGTTTGAATTTCAGGTCCTCTTGTTTTTGATTGTGTTGACTCTAGCCCGGATACAGTTAACTGCTTCTCAGGGTGTTTGCCACATTGTATATTCTGTCTTTATTTTTGTTTATTTATTTTGGTCTTTTTGAGACAGGGTCTCCCTGTAGCTCCAGCTGTCCTAGAACTCACTATGTAGACCAGGCTGGCCTTGAATTCATAGAGATCCCCCCGCGCCTGCTCCCCGCCCCCCAAGTGCTGGGATTAAAGGCGTTTGCCACCTTACCCCACCTAGCTTTTTCTATTAGCTTGCAACAAATAGTGTTCTCAGGTGGTGAGTTTTCCATTAAGTACTGACCGTCCTTGGAGATCATCAGATAAGCCATAGTTTAACCTACTGCAGTCCTAGGTTAAAACCTTAGCCCCTTAAAAAAAAAGAAGCCTGGCACTCAGGAGGCAGGGGACTGAGGTTCTCTTTAAATTCTAGGCCAGCCAGAATTACAGAAGGACCCTGTCTAAAAAAGAAAAAGTAGATGAGATTAACTGGTCAGATTCAGGGTGACATGATGGTAGACCCCACATCTTTTTCTTCTGAATTATTTGAGAATTCATTGCATAACTTGACATTTCACCTTTCACTTTATTATTATTTTTTTAATGTGTATGAATGTTTTGCCTGCATATATGTAAATGCACCCCTGTTGTGCAAAAGCCTGAAGAGCCCAGAAGACAGTGTTGGACCCCTGGAACTGGAGTTACAGATGGTTGTTGGCCACCATGTGGGTGCAGGGAATTGAACAGCCACCTGCAAGAGCAGCCAGTGCTCTTAACCGCTGAGCAATCTCTCCAGCCCCCAGTTTTTGATTTTTTTAAAGGTATATTTATTCATGGGGGTGGGGAGAACTGTCATGGCTAGAGGACAACTTGCAGGAATCAGGTCATCAGTTCCTTCCACCAAGTCCCGGGGATTGAACACAGGTCATCAGGCCTGGCAGCAAGTGCTTTTATCTACAGCCATCTTGTGCTTCTTGTTTTTATTTAATTTCATTATTTCTTTTTTGTGGTGCTAAGGTTTGAACTCAGGGCCTTGTTCATGCCAGTCAAGCACTCTACCCCTGAACTTCATCCCCAGGTCTCTTTTTTATTTTATTATTTTTATTTTGTGTATGAGTGTATTGCCTGCATGTATGTGAGTGCACCCATGTCATGCAATGCCCTGGAAGTCAGAAGAGGGCTTCGGATTCCCCTGGAACTGGAGTTAAGGACAGTTCGTAGCCGCCATGTGGGGGTTAGGAATCAAACCCAGGTCCTCTGCAAGACCAGTCAGTGCTCTTAACCACTGAGCCATCTCTCCAGCCCCGCCCCCCCCAGGTCTCTCTTAAAAAAAAAAATTCTATATTTTATTTTATGTGAATGAATGTTTTGCCTGCATGTGTGTGCAGTGCCCGAAGGGGTCCAAAGAGGGCATCGGATCCCCTGGAACTGGAGTTACAGGGGGTTGTGAGCCACCATGTGGGTGCTGGGAATGGAACCCAGGTCTTCGGTGCTCCTGAGTGCTGAGCCATCTTTTCAGCTCACCAGGCCTCTTTTTTTTTTGGTCTTTTTGAGACAGGGTCTCCCTGTAGCCCCAGCCCTGGAACTCACTATGTAGACCAGGCTGGCCTTGAACTCACAGAGATTCTCCTGCCTCTGCCTCCCCAGTACTGGGATTAAAGGCGTGCGCCACCATGCCCAGCTCAGGCCTCTTTTTTTATTTGTGTATTCTCAGTGCCTACAAGAGATCCTGGCTTTCATTACACAATAAATGTGTGCTGATTGAGGATGAGAGATGAGCTTAGCTTTGGATCTCATCCCTGGTGTGCCTGTAGAGGGTCCCATCATCCTCTCAAGCAGCTATTCTTGGCCCTAGATGGAGAGCAATGAACAACGTGGACAGGGCCCAGTCCTGGAGCTTAGAGTCTGACTGTTTAGCTTCCAAGTCCATCAGAAGAAATTTAGCCCAGCCTACAGGGGCAGACAAAACTGCCTAGAACAAGATGCCTTCAGAAAGATCCAGTCCTGTACCCACCCCAACCTGTTCCTGAAAGAGGGCGGGGTCTGGAGGGTCTTCTGCCTAGGCTGATGGTTCCTTTGTTCCCTTTACCAAAAGCCTGAATTTACTTTGCCTTGTGTTCTCTGAAAATAGGGAACTAGGTACCTGGTTCATCAGCCTCTACCAAAGGGTCCTGGGCTGTTTACAGTTCACCCTCATTTTACCTGTACCGAAGAGGAAAGAAAAATGCCCGTGCATTTACTATTACTTGTGTATAATAATCATTTTTATTGTTTTAGGACTGATTTTATACCTAAGACATAGTACTCAATGTATAGAGGTTCCACGTTAAAGTAGAGAACACACCACCACAAAGCCATTTTGAGAAACAAGCAGCATGGTCATCTAGTGGGACACCTGTTTGCAATTCCCGTGTGCCATGGCACCTGCAATAAATTCTGTTGTTAAAGAATGATTTAACCTGGGGCTGGAGAGATGGCTCAGCAGTTAAGGACACTGGCTGTTCTTGCAGAAGACGCGGGTTCAAATCCCACAACCACCTGGCAGCTAACAACTGTCTAACTCCAGTTCCAGGGGATCTGACAGCCTCTTCTATCCTCTGCAGGCATTGCACGACATGGATGCACTTACCTATGTGCAGACAATACACACTCATAAAAATAATAAAATTCAATTAAAAATGTCAAGAAGCCGGGCATGGTGGCGCACACTGTAGTCCCAGCACTTGGGAGGCAGAGGCAGGCAGATCTCTGTAAGTTCAAGGCCAGCCTGGTCTACATAGCTCCAGGAAATGTTGGGCACCAGGGAAGCCCTCTTTCAAAAAAACCAAAAAAAAAAAAAAAAAAAGTCAAGAAAATGAAAAAAATAAACTATTGAAAAAAAAGATTTAACCCCTGCCCTCAATATCTGTTCTTGAAAACATGCCTGATCACTTAACCAGGTTCCCCTCAATGGTTTTAGGACAGTTAATCATCCTGCTGGTAATCCTGTAGACTGTAATCTAAATATATGCTGGGGGCTGGGAGTGGTGGCACACGCCTTTAATCCCAGCACTTGGGAGGCAGAGGCAGGTGGAGCTCTGTGATGAGACTGAGGCCAACCTGGTCTACATAGCAAGATCCAGGCCTGCTGGAGCTACAGGGAGACCCTGTCTCATATTCCAAGTCCACCAATGTTGTAACAGTTAAGAAGTGATATGAGGAAACCTGTAAAAACTGCGAGAAACTGAGCTGGGACCCAGAACTCCAGAGCACTACTGGTCCATATGGGTCCACCAGCATAAACTTGCTCTTCCTGATGTCACCATGTGAGTCTCTTGGGTGCCTTTTCTATGAGTGGAGGGTCTAGTACCTCAGTTGCCCACAGCAAGTCAGTGGACACTTGGTTCAGCCCACTTGAGCTCTGTCTTCAGGTATCGCATAGCTCCATCCTCCAAGCAAGGAAGTCGTGATCAGGGTAGCTGTAACTACTTACCAGAGACCCTGAAGATCAGGCCTGTTGACCTTCCTTCTTTGGAGGAAAGGTCATTGGACCCTCACCTGATCTCGGTCCTCCCTCCTGTACCTCCCTGCTAGGTGTCCATAATTCTGCTTTAGTTGCACACTGGGGGTGGGAGGCGGGTCCTCAGGACATGCTAGAGTATATAGATTGTGGAAGGTTAACAGAAGGGGGTGCTTAGTACAGTTATGGGGCAATCCATGTTGGGGTGAGACCTTGTAGTAGTAAGAATACTTTGGGGGTTTTAAGAAAGCCCAATAAACTCATTGGTTCCCCAAGTTGGACTTTGGTGGAATCAAACTTTGGTTTGTCATTGGCGCCCTGTGAGGAGGGGGGTAGACGTTTGTTCACAACTCCAGGGAGAGTTCCCGATCAGTACAGAGCCGAGCAGAGGGTTCCACACGAGTTTGTGACCCTTGATGGGGGTCTTTGCTCAGCTGGTTCTGCACCCTCTTTCTCGGTGCTTCTCTGCATGGCGAAGAATGAGATCTTTCAATATCTAGAAGGCTTGCTGAGGACTAGGGATGTCACTCTGGAAGTTTCTGCCTAGTGTGTGTGTGGCTCTGGGTTTGTTCTTCAGCACTGCAAAAAAGACAAGAAAAAGAAAAAAACAAGGGAGACAGGATTGTTGGGGAACAGGGAGACTGTTGGGTGAGGTGGTAGGCGTCCAAGTCAGAGGGTCAGTACGCCCTCTCCAGCCTTTCCTGGTGGTGTCCTGTAGTCTCACCTTCTGGGACATATAGGGCTGAGGCCACGTGGGACAGAGGCATGAGGTCCTTCTGTCCATACTTGTCTGTCCAAAAACTCTGGTTTCTGCAGACACAATGGTCCCTTACCCAGCAGGAGCTGCGAGATCGCTGTGGAATAATTCAAGATAACTGGCTGATACCTGGCAAACATCAGCGTAACTTCTCACTGACCTGGCATTGTATTTCTTATCTTTATGTGACCTAAATCCTAACCATCAGCTTGGAAGTAGTGTCTGCACAGTCCCCCCTCCATGGGGCGGGGACTAGCACACTGCAATGTCACTCTGCTGTTATGGAAAGTACCGCAGCAATTAGGCTGAGCATATCTTCTTCTTGGTTTTAATTTTCTAAGATGTGGAGAGCTCTTCTGTGCAACCTTCTCCCTGAAGTACTGTGTTTTTTTTCCCCAGAGACTAAAGGCAGCAGTTCACTACACAGTTGGCTGTCTTTGCAATGAGGTTGCCTCGGACAAAGAAATACAGTTCAGCAAACAGACCGTTGCAGCAATTTCAGAGCTGACCTTTCGACAGTGCGGTAGGAAGCCGTGGTCTTTCTCTCCATGATCTGCCCAAGAGCATGTGTGGGTGGGAGTCCTGGCACATCTCACCCCCACACACAACTTCGCCATCACCATAGTCTTCATGAAGCACTTGGCTGTGGGATTTGGATGTTTCACGGAGAGCATGATTAAGTTCCTCTCCTGCTTATTATACCAGCTCTGGACAGTTACACCCTTATTTTTCTGTGTTTAAACTGCCCTGGTGGCCGGAACATTAGATGTTATATTTCCCACTTCAGTGCTCTATAGCATTTTTGTATCATCCACAGTTTGACAGCTGAGCTGGTGGCATTGGTATTTGCTTGACTTAGAGGAAATCAACATCCTCACAAGCTGTAACTTGTAGTAAAATTGAAAATTAAAGGATCGCCTCAGAAACCAAAGGTGTAGACACCATTAGGGGAAGGCTTGTAATGGAGGGCGGAGGGTGCCAGGAAGACCGAATGATTAAAAAGCTGAAGGCGGTTAGCAAACGAGGGGCTGCCAAGGTGCCCCTGCACCCATCTGAAAAGAACCGAGACTTCTCTTTCCTAGGATGGAGATAAGGTGGCTAAAATGTCTTTTTGGTTTTCTCCTTTTCTCTTTCAGAAATGTTTGCCAAAGACCTTGAAATGTTTGCCAGGTGGGTGAAGCTGGTGATGCAAGGCTAGGTCTTTCATCGATACCCTCCATCTGGTGGTATACTTCAGGAGTGCCATGGCGCTGTGTTTTCGGGGGGGTTTGTGGATAATCATGATTCTGCGGGAATCTAGCATCTGCTTTAATCACATCAATTCAGACTTGTCTTGGTGTTTTGGCATTCTTTGAAGTTCTCCAAGAAGCCAAGTCATTCGGTTCCAGGTTGCAAAAATTCTGAATGGTGTCTCTCAGATGCTGAGTGTGTGTGACTGCCTATCTTAAAGATCAGGTCTTGGGGGTGGTTTGATTGCTTGGGTCTGTGGAGAGGGCCTCGCTGTGGGCTGCAGCCCTGATTGCTTGCAGGTGTACAGATAAAAACAGGCCTCGGCTTTCACTGCCAAATTCGTCATGAGGAAGACATGGTCCTCCTGAAAAGTGGGGGGTTTGCTTTCAGCTGGTAAAGCCTGAGCTTTTACAGATGATTTATACTCATCTCTTCAATTAGTACCCCAGGTAATTGGGAACAATTGCAACAAATTGCCTTTACACAGCGGTTGGAAAGACAAAGGCCCAAAAGGGCTCGGGCTTCCTGATCGCCTCCACCTGTGACTTGGTGCCACGCTTTCCTCCTTGCTCCTGTGAGCTCTTTGTTTCTGGGATGAATATTCGGAATGATTTAAAACAGTGGGTTCTCCGAGGGCAGCCTCTAAATCTTTCCCTTTCCTGTATGTCTTATCAGTCCCTAAAAACTGCTTAGCGTCATCAACTTGGACTAGAGGGATAAGGTAGCATTATGGGATGCTAATAGTTCTTATGACTTATTCATTGTTAATGCAGGCAGTTGCTGATAATATCTGTGCCTCCCACCCCAAGTCCTATGAAGTAGGGTCATCATGACTTCTCCTTTCTGTGCTAGCTGTGGAAGTCAATGCAAAATTTAAAATATTTTTTTAAGATTGGTGTGTGTGGTTTTTTTTTGTTTGTTTTTTTTTTATTGAGACAGTGTCTCACTATGTATCTCTGGCTGACCTGAGATCCTGGGACTCACAGAGATCACCCACCTCTGCCTCCCAAGCCCTGAGATTAAAGGCATGCGCCCCAACACCTAGCAGGGTTTATATGTACATATATATACACATATAATATATACATACATATATACACACGCATATATATATATATATATACATACACACCCACACACATATATATAATTTTTTTTTTTTGGTCTTTTTGAGATAGGGTCTCCCTGTAGCTGGCCTTGAACTCACAGAGATTCGCGTACCACCATGCCCAGCCAATATTTGACTTTTTTTTTTTTTTTTTTTTTTTTTTTTTTTTTTTTTGGTCTTTTTGAGACAGGGTCTCCCTGTAGCCCCAGTTGTCCTGGAACTCTTTTTTTTGGTCTTTTTGAAGCAGGGTCTCCCTGTAAGCCCCAGCTGTCCTGGAACTCACTATGTAGACCAGGCTGGCCTTGAACTCAAAGAGATCCGCCTGCCTCTCCCTCCCAAGTGCTGGGACTACAGGCGTGCGCCACCACTCCCGGCTTATTTGTTATTTTTATGTGTATGAGTGTATTGCCTGCATATGTGTACCTATGCTGTGCAATGCTCACAGAGGTCAGAAGAGGGTGTTGGAGTCTCCTGGAACTGGAGTTAGGATGGTTGTTGGGCACTGAACCCGGGTCCTCTGCAAGAGCAGTCGGTGCTCTTAACTGCTGAGCCATCTCTCCAGCCCCCAAGATTTATATATTTTAAGTTGTGTGTATATGTCTGAGTGTGAGTTTGTGTATGTGAGTGCATTCCCTTCCAAGCCAGAAGAGTATGTCAGATTCCCTGGAGCTAGAGTTATAGACGGTTGTCAGCTGCCCAGTGTGGATATTGGGAACTTAACTCAGGTTCTCTGGAAAGACAGCAAGTGCCCTTAACTACTGAGCCATCTCTCCAGCCCAAAATTTTAAAAATATTTTTGTATAGTTACAGAAATAAGCTGTTCAGGGTGGTGCATGCCTGTAAGTAATATCAGTACTTGGGAGGTTGAGGCAGGAGGATTCACTAGCTCAAGACCCGTGTAGGCTACAAAATGAGACTTTCTCAGAAAACAAAGCCAGGTGTGTAGGCACACCTTTAATCCCAGCACTCAGGAGGCAGAGGCAGGCAGGTCTCTGTGATTCAAGGCCAGCCTGTCTATATAGCAAGTTCCACACTAGCTGGTGCTACATTAAAACCTTGGGTTAAATCTTCAACACCCAAAAATAAATAAAAGATACTAGAAATATTTGCTATGGTAACATGTTAAGCTTCTACATATTCTGGAATGTTTGTTTCTAGTTTGGGGGAGGGTTTTTTGTTGTTTTTTAAATTTTTTTTTAAAAGTTTGTGTGTCCTTGTATTGCCTGCATGTAGGTAAGTGCACCCATGTCATGCAATGCCCGCAGAGGTCAGAAGAGGCTGTTGGATCCCCTGGAACTGGAGTTACGGATAGTTGTTAGCTGCCATGTGGGGGCCGGGATTCGAACCCAGGTCTTTTGCAAGAACAGCCTCTGTTCTAACTGCTGAGCCATCTCTCCAGCCCTTGTTGTTGTTTTTGTTTTTACAGTACTGAGAATTAAACCCAGGTTCCCAACACCTACATTACAGCTAACAGTCATCTGTAACCCCAGTTCCAGGGGATTCAACACCCTCTTCTGGCTTCTGGGCATTTTGCAACACAGGTGCACTTACATACATGCAGGCAAAATACTCACATATAAAATAATTTAAAATTTGGAAAGGATGCTAGAGAGATGACCTTGCTTCGGTTCCCAGCACCCACATGATGGCTCACAACCATCCCTAACTCCAGTTCCAGGGGATCTGACACCCTCTTCTGATCTCGATGGGCATTGAGCAACATGGATGTAAATTCTTTAAATCAAGCTTGATGGCTTATGCATCTAATCCCAGCACTCAGGAGGCAGAGGCAGGAGGATTACCAGTTTGAGTCAGTTGTGGGCTATATAATAGTGAGACACTGTCTCAACCTTCTTTGCTCCTGAAAAAAAAAAAATGATCTTAAAGTGGGTGTTACCATTTTACAAGTAATGTCTACTGTGATGAAGCCCACATGGCATTTATACATTTAGCAGGATGTGAATTAATTTGGTCAAATAATGGAGTGTAATTCTTATGTGATTTCATCTCTAACCCAGGAGACATTCTTTGAAAACAGTGTGTGCTGAACCCTTAGCTAGTTATTAAGGACACAAAGTTTTCTGTTTATTCCTGTTCAAGGAGTTCTTATTTTGCATAGAACTGAGTGCTGGTCAGAAAGCATGTGAGTGATCAGAGTAATACATTTTATCAAAGCTTCTTATTGCAAGTTATTTTTCATTGTTTATGTATATTTAAAATGTTTGGGGGCTGGAGAGATGGCTCAGCGGTTAAGAACACTGGTTGTTCTTGCAGAAGACCCAGGTTTGAATCCCAGCACCCACATGGCAGCTAACAACTGTCTTAACTCCAGTCCCAAGGGATCCGACAGCCTCTTCTGTCCTCCGTGGGCATTGCACGATACGGGTGCACTTACCTACATGCAAGCAATACATGCATACAGATAAAATAAAAATAAAATTTTTTTTAAAATGTATGTGCTTGTGTGTGTAGTGCCTGTGGAGGCCAGAAGGGGGCAGAAGATTCCTTGGAAAGGGAGTTAGAGATGATTGTGAGCTGTCTGATGTTGGTGCTAGGAACCAAAACCTGTCTTCTGCAAGAGTAGCAAGCACTCTTAACTGCTGAGCATCTCTCCAGCCCCCATTGTAGCAAGGATTAGAGAGCTGAAGTGAGAATTTGGGTTCAAGTTGTAGGAAACAGACTCCAATTTATTTTTTTATTTTGAAATTTTATTTTTATGTGCATGAGTATTTTGCCTGAATGTATGTAAGCTTGCCACATGCATGCAGTGCACAAGACGACCAGAAGATGGTGTCACATCCCTTGGAACTGGAGTTACAAATGGTTGTTAGCCTCCATGTGGGTGCTGGGAATTGAACCCAGGTCCTTTGTAAGAACACTGACCGTTCTTGCAGAAGACCAGGTTCTAATCCCAGCACCCACAAGGCAGCTAACAACTGTCCGTAACTCCAGTCCCAGGAGATCCAACAGCCTCTTCTGTCTTCCACGGGCATTGCATGACATGGGTGCACTTACCTGCATGCAGGCAATACATGCATATACATAAAATAAAAATAATAAAAACAAAAAACTAGACTCGATTTTTTTTTTTTTGGTCTTTTTGAGACAGGGTCTCCCTGTAGCCCCAGCTGGCCTGGAGCTTGCTATGTAGACCAGGCTGGCCTTCAATTCAGAGAGATCCACCTTCCTTTGCCTGAGTGCTGAGATTAAAGTTGTGTGCCACCATGCCTGGCTTTAGACTTGACTTCTTTAGAATTTCTATAATTTCAATGCTTTTAGATTCAGATATTGAAATTATGAACCACCAAAGTCAGTACAAGGTCAGTGTTAGTGAAGACAAAAAAGCCTAAAAGGAAAGCTTTGCCTTTGCCTCAGAGATATTAAATAGATGAAGGAAGAATGTCCTTGAGGCATGTCTTTACTTAAACCGAGATCCAGAAGCTCTTCTCCAAGGTCTTAAATTATAGACAAAGCATCTGCAGATGCTTCCTAGTGCGCTACACCCTGCGAGCTCTTAGCATACTGCCCAAGAGTTGTAGGACAAAGAACAGCCTTTAAACCAGAGTCAGCTGGGGAGGGGCACAGTGGTTAAGAGCACTTTTGTCTCTTCACTAACACTGACCTTGCACTGACTTTGGGGGTCCCCAGTGCTGCCCTCTCTGATAACAAAGGTCACTTCAGAAGAGTTTTAACTCCTGGATTCCTCTTCCTGTTCTGTGGCAACACCCTGGCCCTTGGGCAGAGTGGACAGATGGGCTTTGCTTCCCGTCAGTTTAATTGGTATCCTGGCTGCAAACCCCATTCATCTTTGCATCTTTACCGCCTCATGACTGTAATCTGAAGAGATGGGCTATTTAGACATTCTTGCTAGTTTGAAGTCTGACCATGAACCTTTATATTTCATCAAAACTTTAAATAGCACCAAACATTTTGGTGACGTGTTTCTGTCATTTTCTGCAGACATGCAAAAAGAAACACAATCAGCACCGATGATGTGAAGCTCTTGGCCAGGAGGAGTAACTCACTGGTGAGATGGATTTCTTCTCTTGCTCCTCTCTCCCCTCAGAATACATTATTCCCAATTAATCACTTGAAGGCACATAGTTATTCCCCAGGGCACCTTGCATTAAAAACTAGAGATGGTTGAACCATTCAGACCTGCTGGTAATTTATGGTCTTCCTTTCATTATGATGGATCTGGTGAAGCCAATTTGAAATTTTCTAATCAGCTCTCTCTGGATTCCATAATTTGCCTTTTTTGTAATACCTCAAAACTGTGGTCCCATGTCTCATCTACAACATGATGTCATAGACTAGCCATGGCTAGTCTGTGGGGATGGTTTCCTTATGGCACCCAGCATTCTTTTCATTCGCCCCAGTACTGGGGATCAGACTTTAGGTCTCATGCGTGCCAGACAAGTGCTATACATCTGAGCCGTATAGCCTTCATAAGTACCTGTAGCACACACAGATACAGACACACACAGTCCTTTTTTTCTTTTCTTTTTTCCCTTTTTGTTTTGAGACAAGAGCTTGCTAAGTGATGCAGCCTGGCCTTGAACTCGTTTTCTAGCCTAGATAGGCTTTGAATGTGAGATTTCTTGTGTAGCACCCTAAGTAGTGAGGATTACAGGATGGACCACTGGGCCTAGCTGATACCCTCAGTTCCCAAGGGCCAGGTATGGATGTCATGTCTACAATATTGAGCATGCAAAAAAGGGCACGTTTTGTTGTTGAGGTTTTTTTTTTTGGTCTTTTTGAGACAGGGTCTCCCTGTAGACCCAGCTGTCCTGGATTCACTGTGGAGACCAGGCTTGGACTCACAGAGATCCACCTGCCTCTGCCTCCTGAGTGCTGGGATTAAAGGTGTGCGCCACCACAGCCGGCCTGGTTTTTTTTTTTTTTTTTTTTCAAGTCTAAAAATGATTTTGGTCAAGCTGTCATTTTCCAGATGAAGACACTTGACATGCAGAGTGTCAAGGCCACCTGGCTGTGGTTGACGGCAGATCCAGAGCACAGGGAGATCCTGCCTAAGTCTAACACTGGCCGTGAGATTGAGCCCTTGGTATGATGATCTCTTCCCCAGGAGCAGGGAATTTTGACTGTGCTGTGCTCCATCTCCACCTCTAGCACAGACCCGATGTTCAACAAATAGTTATCCAGTGAATGAATTTCTACCTAATTCTTGGGGCAGAAGTGTTGGAGAAGGTACAAGTTCTAATTACTTTAGGGTTATCAAATGATTTTCCACCAGGCTTAAATATTGTTTTGATTTGCTTTTTTGTAGCTAAAATATATCACAGAGAAAAATGAAGAGATTGCTCAGCTTAACCTAGAACGGAAGGCGAAGAAGAAAAAGCAAGCAGAGGATGCAAACCAAAGTTCCAGGGAGCCAGCGGGCGGGGAGTGAGTCAGTCCTCACAGTCCTCAGCACTGGGAGAAGGCAGCCTTCCACAGGAGCCACCCAGACAGCGCTGCCACAGAGGCAGCTCTGGAGGGTCAGCAGAGATGCTAAAAAAAGTGGCTGGGCAGCTTTCTGTGCTATATCCTCCAAGTCATTAACTGCAAAAGCTAGTTTTGAAAGAGAGCCGGGAGTTCCAGGAAAAATACTCCCATGTCTTTCTCGAGCTTGCGAGAAAGACACGTTGCTTGAGTGGCAGATCCTGTGACTTACATTTACCGTAACTATTGCAACCACACTAGTGATTAAACACAATGGACTCTTTTAGGGGAAAATCGTAGTCCTTCATAGTTTATTTCCTAGGCTAAATAACAGTCCCCGAAAGATGAATAAAGCTGTATTTATTAAGCGCTCTGATCAATGTTCTTACACCTGTGCCATCTTGATCACCAGGTAAAGGGTGATGTTTGGAATGGAATTTCTTACTCTTTAAAGGCGTTTTTTTTTGCCAGGGTATACTTCTTTAATCCAAGCACTTGGGAGGCAGGTGCTGGCAGATCTCTGGATTTGAGCCCAGCCCAGTCTATATAGTGAGTTCCAGGGCTACTTAGTGAGACCCTGCCTCAAAAAACAAAAGTTCCAGGGGATCCAGTGCCCTCTTCTGGCATTGCACACATGTCTTACATACATGCAAGCAAAACACTCATACACATAAAAATAATTTTTTTAATGTGATTTTCTTAAGAATCATGGTTTTCTGTGACTTTTCTCTGGCAATTTTGTAATTAAGCTATGGTTCTACTGGGCAGAAGTTTTGCTTGAGGAGAAAATCTGGAACTTCTAGTCCAAAACACTTTATTTTGTTAAAACTGATGTTCAAAGGTCCTATTTTTTTTTTAATGTGTATGAGTGTATTGCCTGCATGTATGTGAGTGCACCCATGTTGTGTAATGCCTGAGGAGATCAGAAGAGGATGTCAAACCCCCTGAGTCTAGAGTTACAGGCGGTTTTTAACCACCTTGTGGGTGCTGGGAACCAATCTGGGTCCTCCATGAGAGTAGCCAATGCTCTTAACCACTGAGCCATCTCTCTGGCACCAAGGGTCCCATTACTACTGTCTGTCCATGTCTTTAGGGTTTCTTAGATGTTTGGGGCCTGCCTTTCCCTCATAGAATGATGGGGTACAGCAGAATAACCAGGGCCAGCAAAATAGCTCAGTGGGTAAAGGCAGTTATTACCAAGTTTAATGACCTGCGTTTAATTCCTGGGATTCACATGGTAAAAAGAGAAAACCAAGTGCCATAAATTGTTCTCCAACCTCTACATGTGCTCACCTGCACACATGTAAGAAAGCAAGATTGGCATGCACGCCTGTGTACCAGGCACCGTGCCTTCCTCTCATCCTTTATATTCTGTCTCATTGGGTCCCTTCAGCGTTGGCTGCTACCATTTTACTGATGAGGGTGAGCGAACAGATCTGGCAAAGTTAACCCCAGTGGTAACTTTTATTTTTAACCAGGCTGTTGATCAGTAGAAAAGGTCTCTGCAATTGCAGGTAGTGATCTAGAGTGGGTAAGAAAGGAAGGATGTGCAGTAGCTGGGGTGTGGGAGTCGGGGCAAGAGGATCAGGATGTCAAGGCAGGTCTGGGGCACATGAGAATCTGACACAGAAAAAGAAGAAAAAGCATGCAATGCATTTTGAGCAGAATATACCAACTTGCCAGACCTGGTGGTTCAAGTTTATAGTCCAGCTACTTGAGAGACCGGGAGGGTCCTGAGTTCAAAGTCTGCCCAGGCTGCAAAGTGAATTCAAGGCCAACCTGGGAAACTTAGTGAGATCTTGTCTCAAAATAAGAAGTAAAAAGAAGGGCTGGAGAGATGGTTCAGCGGTTAAGAGCACTGGCTGTTCTTGTAGAGGACCTGGGTTCGATTCCCAGCACCCACAATGGCGGCTAACAACCATCTGTAACTCCAGTTCCAGGGGAATCTGAAACCTTTTCTGACCTCCGTGGGCTTTGCCCGACACAGGTGCATTTACATACACATTGGCAGTACACTCATACACATTAAAAAATAAAATAGGGCTGGGTTATAACTGACTGGCACAGCGCATGCCTAGCACGTGTGCGGCTCGAGGTTCAAGCCCCAATACAGTTTTAAAACTTCAAGCCACTGGACATGGTGACACACGCCTTTAATTTCCAGCCCTTGGGAGACAGAGACAGGCAGATCTCTATGAAATTAAGGCCAGCCTGGTCTACATAGCAAGTTTAAAGCCAGCTAGGGCTACAGAGAAACCCTGCCCTGAAAAACAAAAAGTTCGCTATGTCACAAGGAAATGAATAGGGCCACCACAGAATATCCTTTATAGATTTCAGGAGCTCTTGATGCTCTACACGATTCTGGAAGTGGTGAGTCTGAGAATCTCAGCATCTCAGCTGAGAGGTCTTGAGGGCATCTCCCAGTTGGCAGGGGTATTTTATTTGGTTTTCCTTTCTGAAATAGTTTCATGTAGTCCAGGCTGACCTCTGACCTCAAACTCTATGTAACTAGGCTGGCCTTGATTTCTGATCCTCCTACCTCTGCCTCCCAAGTGCTGGGATTACAAGTGTGTGCCACTGTATCTCCTGATGCTATGTCTTCTACCCAGTTGGGAAAAGTGACATGACATTCATGTAATTTTTTTGTTTATTTGGAATATTTATGCATGACCTATATATATCAGGCAAGTCATTTTAATGGAGATTTTTTTTTCCCTCGAGACAGGGTCTTGCTGTGTAGACAGTGCTGGCCTTGAACCTGAGACACTTGCCTTGGCTAAGTGCTAGGATCAGAAGTATACCGTCACATCCAGCCCTAAGAAAGACTTTTGTGTTTTTGATTTTTGTGAGACAGGGTCTTAAATAGCCCTGGATGACCTGGAACTTGCTATGTAGACCAGGCTGGTCTTGAACTCAGAGATCTGACTGCCTCTGCCTCCTGAGTGCCTGGAACTAAAGGCATGTGCTACCACACCCAACTACACTTCTGATTTTTTTTTTTTTTTTTTTTTTTTTGGTGTTTTGAGACAGTCTCCCTGTAGCCCCAGCTGGCCTGGAATTCACTATGTAGACCGGGCTGGCCTTGAACTCACAGAGATCTGCCTGCTTCTGCCTCCAGAGTGCTGGGATTAAAGGCATGGGCCACCACACCCGGCTACACTTCTGATTTTTAAAAATTTTATTTGTATATAATGCTATGTGTGGGCTTATGTGTGCCGTGGCGTGCATGCGGAAGTCAGAGGACAACTTTGTGGAGTCAGTGCTCTTCTACTTTTATGTGAGTTTGGGGGATTAAACTCGGGTTTTCAGGCTTGCACAGCAAGTACTTTACCCATTGAGCCATCTCTCAGGCCCTACACAGTGATTTTAATTTTAAAAACTGGTGGGGAGGGCACGGCGGGGGGTGGGGGGGATAGCTCGGCATTTCAGAGCACTGACCTTGCAGAAGACCTCAGTTCCCAGCACCCACATGTCTGCTCACAACCACCTGTAACTCCAGTTCCAGGGGATTTGATGCCCTCTTCTGGCCTCTGACAGCACTGCACACATCTGGTGCACCTACATATAGGCACAACACTCATATATGTAAAATGAAAATTTAAAAAAAAAAACTGGGCCGGGCGTGGTGGTGCATGCCTTTAATCCCAGCACTTGGGAGGCAGAGGCAGGCGAATCTTTGTGAGTTCGAGGAGGCCAGCCTGGTCTACATAGTGAGTTCCAGGACAGCTGGGACTACAAGGAAACCCTGTCTCAAAAAAGAAAAAAAAAAAAATTGAGACAAGGTTTCACTATGTGGCCCTGCCTAGCCTGGAATTCCACATATAGATCAGGCTAGCCTCAAACTCTCAGAAATCCACTTGCCTCTGTTCCCTAAGTACAGGGATTAAAGGTGTGAGCCACTACAACTAGCAAAATTTTAAAAAAAATTTATTTTTATTTTATGTGTATGAGTGTATTGCCTGCATGGAGTGCACCCATGTCATGCAATGCCTTGGAGGTCAGAAGAGGGCTTCAGATTCCCCTGGAACTGGAGTTAAAGACAGTTTGTAGCCACCACGTGGATGCTGGGAATCGAACCCGGGTCCTCTAGCAAGAGCAGTCAGTGCTCTTAACTGCTAAGCCATCTCACCAGCCCCAAATTATTATTATTTTTTTAATTAGCAAGGGAGGCAGACGTGTGGTCAGAGAACAACTTCCAGAGTCAGTTTTCTCCACCGTGTGGGGTGTGGGGTTGGACTCAGGTCATCGGCCTTGGTGGGAAGTGCCTTTACTTGTTGAGCTATCTCACCAGCATAACATCATTTTTCAAAATGTGCTATTTGCTAACCCAAGTGAGTCTAGAAATCTCTAGGGTAGGATTTCAGGGTCAGTGTCGTGGGAGTTCTTGGTGACGCAGGATACCCTTAGTTCCATAACTTCTGAATCAACAACAGCTACAGTGATTTGGGACACAGTGCAGTTGAAGGCCTGGCCAGAGCAGTGGGCCTGGGCCACTAGGTAGAGGGCAGTGTTAGGGACAGTCTCCTGGTTCATCCTTGCTTGTGATTGGATGAGACGATGGTGCTGTCATTGTGTTCCTGAGTCTTTTGCTCATAGCTATTTAGTCAGGCTTATTTTTGGTGCTGGAGATGGAACCCAGAGCCTCACACATGATAAGCACGTGCTATACTGAGCTGCATCCCAGCCCTCAGTCATACTTTCGTATGGGCAGAATTTCACGTGTTAAGCTCTTTATGCAAGCCTAATTTCATATTATGTCGAATCACTTGGCTTTGTTCTGCCAGCTTCCTGCTTCCTATAGACTCAATTACAAGGAGGAGAACTTCCTCGTAGTTTGGGTGCACATGCATTCTAAAATAAGAGCAAATTCACTCAACACAAGACCTGAGGCTTTAATTAAGGGGCTAAATCCAACCCCAAAATGTTTTTGTGAGAACTGATTGCTTGGGCTCGTGCGTCACTGCACCAGTGAGGAGAGGCATACGGGTTTTCAATGGACACGTATAGCCCCCCTAACAGCTGGTGCCAGAACTTAAAACACCCAAGGCTCCAAAGAAGAGACCCACATCCACAAAACGTCGCAAAGAAGGATGGACTGCAGGAGGGCCAGAGAGAAGTGGCCGTCAGCCTGTGGTATGCTGCTGCTGCTGCTCTGGGGGACTGTGGCCATCGCCCTTCCCCTGGAGGGTGGTCCCACTGGCCTGGACAGCACGGTGAGTGCAGTCCCAATCCCCACCTGTCCACATGTTGGCCTGCTCAGTTTGTCTCATTTCTTGGCCTTTTGTGCACTCTGTGGATTCTCCAGCATTTGCATGGCTGTGCGTAAGTGTGTGTGTGTGTGTGTGTGTGTGTGTGTGTGTGTGTGTGTGTGTGTGAATGTATGCGTGTTGAGCTGAATTGAGCTGTAGTCTTGGCTGCCTGGGATTCTGTGATATCCCATTCAGACCACTGGCTCTCATTTACGTTGATTTGTCCCACCCATGTTTGTTAGGTCCCTCTGCAATTCAGAGGGTACCTCTCCAAACCAGTGTCTACTTAGGTTAGTCTTCAGGACGGTGATTGCTCCCAATGTCATAGCACACTTGTGGACCAGCTCCAGCCAGTATTAGTCGCACAGAGCCTTAATATATATATACACACAACTATGTTCTGACTGGCTCAGATTAAGTCATGTTGCATTTGCCATGGTGTGAATTTGTAATTTCATGAAGTGATTTACCTTCTTTTTTTTCTTTTTCCATTTTGAAAAAGTTCCAAGAAAGAGTACATAAAGTTGACCATTAAAAATGGATTTTTCTCTGAAATTACAGAGGCATTTCAGACTGATCATTTATCATCACATTACTCCCAGAAGCTTCCTAAGGAATTTGAAAGACCAGAATTTAGCATCTCAATGTGCTCTGATTTGTGAACAGCCAGGAGGCTGTATGAAGATGGGCAGATCAGATCTGCCTGGGACCTCTTAGTGGTCTGTCACCTTGGCGGGTGTGGGGGGTGAGGGGTAGTGACAGATTTCCTCTGCTCTTCCTTAAGGACTTCAGCAAAGATTATGGGGCAGAACTAGCAGGTTTTTTGACTCATCTGAAAATAATCAACGTTTCCATTTCTCCAGTTAGAACCATTTCTTTAAGGTGCTCTCAACTGCCCCAGCCTTGAGGGGAAACATGACCATTGCTACAGAGCATCTTTCTCTTTGTAAGGGAGATGTTGCCTATCTCTAATGCTGAGTGAGTCCCAGTTAGTTTTATCTCCTTCCTCTTCTGCTTCTCTGTAAAAGCACACGCACGATGTGGCAGAGGTGAAGAGAAACAGCCTCCTGACTTTCCTTGCATGGTGGCACGAGTGGACCTCACAGGCCAGTGCTGGTGCGCTCATCAGAGGGGATGGCAGCGAGGTGTCCAAGCGGCAGGAAGGCCGGCCCCTCCAAAAGCCCCCTCGCCAAGACAAAGCACCCTGCAAGAATTTCTTCTGGAAGACCTTCTCCTCCTGCAAATAACCCCACCCTGCTTCCTGTGAAATGCAGTGATGGACCTGAATAAAGATCATTAAACAGCAGAGAGCTTATTTTTTTAATTAAAAAAATTTATTTCTATGTGTATGAGTGTTTAGCCTGCGTGTATATAAGTGTGCCTGTGAGTGCAATGCCTATGGAGGCCAGAAGAGGGTGTCAGGTCCCCTGGAACTGGGATTATGGATGGTTGTAAGCTGCCATGTGGGTGCTGGGGACTGAACTGGGTCCTCTACAAAAGCAGTCAATGCTCTTAACTATTGCATCTCCCTAGTACCCCCACTCCCTGCTTTTTGTGTTTTTTTTGTTTTGTTTTGAGACAGGGTCTCCCTGTAGCCCCAGCTGGCCTAGAACTCACTATGTAGACCAGGCTGGCCTAGAACTCACTATGTCTGGTCTTGATCTCACAGAGATCCGCCTGCCTCTGCCTCCTTATTGCTGGGATTAAGGGTGTGTACTATCACACCCAGCAGAAACCTCCTCCTCCTCCTTCTCCCCCTCCCCCTTCTACTTCTTCCTCTTCCTCCTCCTCCTCTTCCTCCTCCTCCTCCTTCTCCCCCTCCCCCTTCTTCATTAGGACCTCCTCTTCCTCCTCCTCCTCCTCCTTCTCCCCCTCCCCCTTCTTCCTTCTCCTCCTCCTCCTCCTCTTCCTCTTCCTCTTCTTCTTTTCTTCTTTTTCTCCCTTTTTGAGACAGGGTCTCCCAGTAGCCTCAGCTGGCCTGGAGCTCACTATGTAGACAAGGGTGGCCTTGAACTTACAGAGATCCGCCTGCCTCTGCCTCCTGAGTGCTGGGAAGGGAGCTTTCTTCTTTAGGCATTCTTTCTTCCTATGTCATGAGAAGTATTTTTAACTAAATTTCAATATTGCCCACTACAAACAATAGGTGGAACTTGTAAGTAATCTGAAACCCAAAGAGAGCTTGTCAGGTCAAAATGGTGGTGGGTCTTGCTAGGCTGTACTTGGTAGAACCATTGGGCTTCTTTCCAACATCTGTTCTAATGTCGGGCTTTTTCTTTTGATTTAAAATAGCCTTAGCTAGTTCAGGCTGGCCTCAAACTCCTTATGAACCAAGAATGACCCTTTAAGTGATACTCCTGGCTCTACTTCTCAATTACAGCTAAGGCTGTATATTTAAGAGTTCAAAATAACATTTTCAGTTTATTTTTGGCTTTCTGAGATGGGGGTCTTACCATATGGCCCAGTTGGTCTTGAATTCACAATCCTGTTGACTTCTGTGCTGGATAGCTTTAGTGTCAACTTGACACACCTGGGTTGAGGGAGCCTCAATTGGGGAATTGCCTCTATT
>NW_008329130.1:1197710-1218944 GCF_000622305.1 Nannospalax galili | reverse complement strand
GGGGAATTGCCTCTATTGGACTGGCCTGTGGCCATGTCTGAGGGGCATCTTCTTGATGAGTGATGTGGGAGGGCCCAGCCCACTGTGGGTGGTGCCACCCCTGGGCAGGTGGGCCTGTGTTGCATAAGAAAGCAGGCTGAGCAGGGGCCAAGAGAGCAAGCCAGTAAGCAGCGTTCCTCCATGGCCTGTGCTCCAGTGCCTGCCTCCAGGTTCCTGCCCTGAGTTCCTACCTTGGACTCCCTGATGAACTGCGACCTGGGAGATGTAAGACAAACCCTTTCTTCCCCAAGTTGGTATTGGTCAGAGTATTTTGTCACAGCAATGAAGAAATAACCAAGACACCTTCTCTCTAGGATTATACATTCTTTGAACATTATGCGCAGCTCTAGTTCAGTCTATTTTTAATATGAATTGCCCCATTTAGAAAGTATCTCCAGAGCACAGGGCGTGGTGACACACACATTTAATCCCAGTACTTGGGAAGCAGAGGCAGGCAAATCTGAGTTCAAGGCCAGCCTGGTCTACATAGTGAGTTCAGGACAGCTGGGGCTACAGGGAGACCCTGTTAAAAAAAAAAAAAAAAAAAAAAAAACAAAAAAACAAGTAAATAGATAAATAATAAACAATACACTCTCCAGGACTGAGGCTGTAACTCCATGGTAGAGTGCTTACCTAGCATTCACAGGCCCTGGACTGGATCCTCAGCATTGTGAACTTTCCAAGCAAGTTTTTAAAGCTGTGCACAAAAGAGCAAAATTATTATTCCTCATATTTTAGCTAAAATTAATTTTAAAACAAATGTTATGCTATTAAACAGACACCATGCTGACATGCTTATAGAAGTTCTCCACCAGTTTTCATTAGTGATTTAATATTAATTTGTTGGCTCCTTTCACTGATTACAACTTCAGTTTTCCTTTGCAAGGAAAGGCGCGGACTTACAAGGACTCCACAGAGCCGCTGAGTCCTACTGCCCCGCCTGGAGCCTGCTGCCTTGATTGCTAAGACCTGGCCCTCCAAACCCAGTATCCACACTTGGTTCTTCGAGATTTTTTTTTTTTAATGTGTATGCGTGTATTGCCTGCATGTAGGTAAGTGCACCCGTGCCGTGCAATGCGTGTGGAGGACAGAAGAGACTGTTGGATCCCCTGGGACTGGAATTAGGACAGTTGTTCGCTGCCATGTGTGTGCTGGGATTCGAACCTGAGTCTTCTGCAAGAATAACCAGTGTTCTTAACCACTGAACCATCTCTCTAGCCCCTCTTTGAGATGTTTTAACGTACAACTCTCATACTAGCTTTTCCATTTAATTTCCGGCAAATAATGGGTAAATGGATAATTCTTTTTTCTGTAATGTAGAGCCCCTGCTAAGCCCCTCACTGGGCAGGGTTTTGGTCTCCAATGAAGTTGGGGGCAAACAAATTGCTCAGTTTCAAAACTTGATCCACATTTTAACTCTCTCCATTAGCACTGAAATCCTTGTTAATTATAGATATTATTTATAACTTTTTAAAAAGATTTTATTTTAGGGGACTGGAGAGATGGCTCAGCAGTTAAGAGCACTGACTGCTCTTGCAGAGGACCCCGGTTTGATTCCCAGCGCCCACATGGCAGCTACAAACTGTCCTTAACTCCAGTTCCCGGGGAATCCAAAGCCCTCTTCTGACCTCTGTGGCATTGCACGACCCGGATGCACTCACATACATGCAGGTAATACACTCATACACATAAAAAGAATAAAAATAATTTAAAAAATTTTTAAAGATTTTTATTTTAGGGGCTGGAGAGATAATGCAGCAGTTAAGTACACTGGCTACTCTTGCAGGGAACTGGGCTCAATTCCCAACACCCACATGGTGTCTAACAACTGTCCATAACTGCAGTTCCAGGGGATCCGAGGTCCTCTTCTAACCTCCGCAGGCATTGCATGACGTGGGTACACTTACATGCAGGCCATACAATCCAGGCATGTATAAACATATTACCTGCATGTAAGTATAGCTCATGCATGTCTGGCTTCTGTGAAGGCCAGAGTGGGGCATCAGATTCCTAGAACTGTAGTTACTGATGGTTGCTAGACACCATGTTGGGTGCTGGGATTCGAACCCAGGTCCTCTGTAACATCAGTCAGTGCTCTTAGCTGCTGAGCCATCTCTCCAGCCCATTTAACAACTCTTGAGCAGTGGACACTACCAGAGACAGCCCGTGTGAAGCCTTCCACCACGGGTTGCAAGGATTGAACTTGGGTTGTTAAGCTTGGTAGCAGGTGCCTTTACTTGCTGAATCACTTTGCCAGCCCCCTCAAATTTAAAGCCTGTAAGGCAGGCTACCAATACGGGCTGTGGCAAGCTGGGTGTGGTGGTTCACGTCTGTATCTCGGCCCTCAGCAGGCTGAGGCAGGAGGACTGCTGTGAGTTTGAGAACAGACTGGGCTACATAGTTCATAGTGAGACCCTGTCTCAACCCGCTTCAAAAAAAAAAAAAAAGCCTGGCTGGCCAGGCGTGGTGGTGCACACCTTTAATCCCAGCACTTAGGAAGCAGAGACAGGCAGATCTCTCTGAGTTCAAGGCCAGCCTGGTCTACACAGTGCATTCCAGGCCAGCTAGGACTATGTAGTAAGCCCCAGTCTCCAAAAACCAAAACCAAACCAAAACAAGCAAACGACTGGCAGAGTGGTGAGGTGATCTGCCAGTAAAAGCACCTGCTAAGCCTGACAGCCTGGGTTCCATCCCCAGGACCCACACAGTAGGAGAGGACCAACTCCCACAAGATGTCCTCTGACCTCCACCTGTGTACCACAGGGAGTGTGTACACACAATCTGGCATTGGACATAAGGGTCACTGCAGTGGGTGGGATCTTGAGGGGGGATGTGTGTGGGGAGGGATTGGACTTAACCCCCTAGATGATAACTTCAAAGCTTAGAGAGCCCATATCTAGAATTATATAAAAGTTTCTGTGCATTAAGCCTAATGGGGGAAAAGGCCCAAGGCTGACTGGGGGACACTGAGGCATCAGCCTCTTCTCTGGACACCAGGGGCGCAAACTCTGACTATTACTGCTGACCATCCGGTTCTGTGGTCCTCAGAGCCGAGCTCACAGTCAGCATTTCTAAAGTAACGTAATGAAAGGACTTAATAGCACCCACATTTCACTGCACAGCAGCTTCAGGAGACCGGTAACTGGGTCAGCGGACTGGTGGACGATGTCTGACTGAAAGGCCAGCTAGCCTCCAGAATTTGGAAGAAAGGTATGCTGGTTTTCGGTTTCAGTTGGGCTCTCTGTGCACCATCCTCCCCAGTGAGGACTTTGCCTTTTAACTACGTCCCATCAGAAGATAATGGCTCTGATGATACTACCAGGAAATCAAGTCTGTGCTACTTGATTTAGAGAGATTTTATGCTATATGTTAGGCTAGATCAACATGCTCCTGATTCACAAGGAAGGGGAGATGGCTCAGTTGGTGAAGTGCTTACACTCATGAGGATCTGAGTTTATATCCCTGGTACCCACAAAATAAAAGGGCAGGAGTGGCAGTATGCGATCCCGGTGCTGGGGTCAGAGACAGGCTGCTTTCAGGAGTTATTAGCCAGCCAGTGTAGCCAAATGGCCAGCTCTAGGTTCAGTGAGAGACCCTGTCTCAAAAAAAGGTGGATGAGAGACTGTGGAAGACAGCAATCTCTGGCCTCCATACATGCTGGTGTGGATGAGTGCACACACATGCACACACGCATATACCACACACATAAATGAATAATTTTTTTCTGTCTTTTTGAGACAGGGTCTCCCTGTAGCCCCAGCTGGCCTGGAACTTACTTTGTAAACCATCTGTCCTCAAACCCACAGATTGTCCTACCTCTGTCTCCCAAGTGCTGGGACTAAAGTCGTGTGCCACCACACCTGACTCAACAAATGAAATTTTTTTTTTTTAAAGGATGAAGTGGTTCCAGTGTGATGGAGCACACCTTTAATTCTAGCACTCATGAGGTAGAGGCAGGTAGATCTTGTGTTCAAGCCTGTCAGACAGGCCTGCCTGTCTCAAATAAGTAGGGGAGAGGGGGACAAAGTGGTAACTTCTAACATCAGGATTTTGGTATACTTTTTTTAATTAATTTTTTTGGTGGGGTTGAGACAGAGTCTCCCTGTAACCCCAGCTGGCCTGGAACTTGCTATGTAGACCAGGCTGGCCTTGAACTCACAGAGATCCTCTGGCCTCTGCCTCCTTAATACTGGAATTAAAGGTGTGCTCCACCATACCCCACTTTTATTAATTTTTAAATTTTATTTATTTTTATGTGTGTGTTTTGCCTGAATGTATGTAAGTGCACTATGTATATGAAATGCCCACTAAGACCAGACAGAGAGTCAGATCCCCTGGAAACTGGAGTTATGGACTGCCATGTGGGTACTGGGAACTGAACTTGGGTCCTCTGCCAGAGCAGCAAATGCTCTTAACTGAGTCATCTCTACAGCCCTCAACTTTTTTGAAACAGGGTCTTTTGTTGCCCAGGCTGGCCTTGAGCTCATTATGTATTGATGAAGACGACCTTGAACTTCTGATCTTCCTGCCTTTACCTCCTGAGTGCTGTGTGCTGGAATTATAGGTGTGATCCACCATGCTTGGTTTCTGTGGTGCTGGGATTGAATCTAGGGCTTTGCCCATGCTAGACAAGGATTCTTTACACTCCCAACTCTGTAACAACAACTTCTCCTCCTCCTCCTCTTCCTCCCCCACCTTCTTTTTTTTTTTTGTCTTTTTGAGACAGGGTCTTCCTGTAGTCCCAGCTGGCCTGGAATTTGCTATATAGACCAGGCTGGCCTTGAATTCAGAGGTCCACCTGCCTCTGCCTCTCCCAAGTTCTCCGACTAAAGGCATGCACCATGTGCCACCATGCCCAGCTTTTTTGTAACTTGTTTAAGGCTAATGAGAACAATAATTTGGCTGTGTGTGGAGGTGCACACCTTTAATCCTCCACTAGGGAAGCAGAGGTAGGTGGATCTCTGTGAGTTTGAGGCCATTCAAGTCTACATAGCAAGTGTAAGGCTAGCCAAGGCTACATAGGGAGAGCCCGTCTAAAAAACAAAACAACCCCTCTCTCCCCCAAACAGTAATTTGATCCAGGTGTGGTAGAGCTCACCTGCTGAGGCAGGAGGATTTCTTTATAACTCAGGCTGACCTGGAACTTATAGTAAGATCTATCTCAAAACAAAAAGCAAAAACAAAAAAGAAAAGCTCTGAAGAAGATCTAGTACCTGTGCATGGACCTATTGGCTCCTTTCCTTGGAACTGTCCAAGTGCTGTGTGGTCTCATTCAAGCAAACAGCCATCTTTGTCTTTTTCATCTGGAAATGCAGGGTGGGTGCCTGCCAACCAGTGAGGCTCTTGCTTTCCCTTGAGGTTTCCTGACAGGTTGATGACTGGGTATATGTTCAGACTACATCATTTTCAAGGTTTTTAAAGAAATCTCACATGGGGACTAGAGAGATGGCTCAGCAGTTAGGAATGCTGGCTGCTCTTGCAGAAGACCTAGGTTTGAATCCCAGCACCCACATGGCTAACAACCATCTGTAGCTCCTGTTCCAGGGGATCTGATGCCCTCTTCTGGCTTCTGTGGGCATTGCACGACACGGGTATACTTACATGCACACAGGCATAACACTCATACACATAAAAAATAAAGTTAAAAAAAAATCTCACGGGGGACTAGAGATGGCTCAGCAACTAAGAGCACTGGTTACATTCCCAAAGGACCCAGGTTCGGTACCCAGCACCCACATAATGACTAACAACCATCCGGGGGTCCGATACCCTCTTCTGGCCTCCATGAGCATTGCAGGACACAGGTACACTTACATATATGTAGGCAGAACACTCATACACATTAAAAAATATATAAATGTGCAGGGCATGGTGGCGCACACCTTTAATCCCAGCACTTGGGAGGCAGAGGCAGGCAGATCTTTGTGAGTTTGAGGCCAGCCTGGTCTACATAGTGAGTTCCAGGACAGCTGGGGCTACAGAGAGACCCTGTCTGAAAAAGACAAAAAACGGTCTGGAAAGATGGCTCAGCAGTTAAGAACACTGGTTGTTCTTGCAGAAGACTCGGGTTTGAATCCCAGCACCCAAATGGCAGCTAAGAACTGTCTGTAACTCCAGTCCCAGGGGACCCGAAAGCCTCTTCTGACCTCTGTGGGCATTGCACGACCTGGGTGCACTTACCTACATGCAGGCAATACATGTGTACACATAAAATAAAAATAAATAAAATTTTAAAAAATTTAAAAAACAAAAAACAAAAACAAAAATATATAAATGTATGTAGGGGCCAGTGAGATGGCCAAGCTTGACAACCTGAGTTCGATCCTCAGCATCCACAAGGTGGAAGGAGAGAGCCTACTCTCAAGGTGGTGGTTCTCTGACCTCCACATGCATGATATGGTGCAGTGTGCCCACATCCAAACACACACAAACATGCATACAAAATAAAAATGTAATTGAAGTGGTTAAGAGCACTGACTGCTCTTGCAGAGAACCTAGGTTCGATTCCCAGCACCCACATGGCAGCTAACAACCATCCATAACTCCAGTTCCAGGGAATCTGACACCTTCTGACCTCTGCAGGCATTGCATGACACAGGTACACTTACACACATGCATGACAAACACTCATATACATAAAAAATAATAAAAATTAAAATAAAAAAAAAACAAATCCCTCATGCAGCATAAGATCCAGTCAAAATAACCCAACATGAAAGTCAACAAATGAGATCTAATAGACACAAATTCTGGAAAAATGCATAGCTAATTAGGAAATTAAACAGCTCAACAGTCTGGCAGTAAAGACATGAATAATTCATAATTAATGCAGTATATATATTTTAAAGACTTCCATTATTCCTTTCTCTCTGGAAAATAAAAAATCCATTTTTTTTCCTCTTGCTTTTACCCAGAAGTGAAAGGTTGGTAAGTGGTAATTAGCACAGCTCCCATCACAGCTGATTCTCTAATGGGGACCGACATTTGACTGGGGTAGAAAGAATGGAATAAAGTTAATGGAGAGCTCATTAGTCCCAGCTGTTTCTCTGATGGCCTCTTCTCCTTAACAGGCAGGCCTCGCCCACTCGCTATTTTTAGGGACATTGCTGTGTAGGAAGGTGAGTGGGTTCAGGGGTGACCTAATGTGTTTCTCACTACAGCTTTGGGCTGGAGTTTGTAGACTAAGGTCTTAAGCTTACAAAACCACGGAGCATCAATAGCACCTCCAGCTTCCCTTGCATCTCTCCAACCGGGGAGGTGAACGGACCGCTCACTTTCTCCACTAGGTCCTGTTCTCTTTCATATACACACTAAATTAAAATACAAAAACAAAAATCCCTGGTGTTCCAAGGTTAGTTCAGTGTAGCTTGACTCATTCTCCAGCCCATATTCTTTGTCTTTTTTTAGGTTTTTAAAATAATACTTTATTTTTGTTTTATGTGTGTAAATGTTTTGCCTGAATGTATGTAAGTACACCCATGTGTGCAATGCCCATGAAGGCCAAAAGAAGGTATCCCCTGGAACTGGAGTCCTGGACAGTTGTTAGCCATCATGTGGTTGTTGGGAATCAAACCAGTGTCCTCTGTGAGAGCAGCCACTGCTCTTAAATGCTGCAACATCTCTTCAGACTCCATTTTCTCTGTCCTCCCCCCTCTGTCTCCCCCTCCCTCTTGCTCCCGCCCTCCACAGGGAGCTTACTCTGTAGCTCCGCCTGCCTTGAACTCAAAACCATTTCTTAGTTCACTCTGTCCTGGGATTCTAAGTGTGTACCACCATATCTAACCCCACGTTTTTCTCCATTGCCTAACCAGTTGGACTGCTTGAAGGTTTTATTGAAAGTACAGATTACTGTATTAGTTACTTTTCTGTTGCTGTGATAGAAACACCATGACCAAGGGAACTTATAAAAGGGAGGCAGAGGCAGGCGGATCTTTGTGAATTCGAGGCCAGCCTGGTCTACATAGTGAGTTCCAGGACAGCTAGGGCTACAAGGAGACCCTGTCTCAAAAAGACAAAAAAAAATATATATATTTTTTAAAAAGTCAGGCATGGTGGTACCTGCCTTTAATCCCAGCACTCGAGGCAGAGGCAGGTGGATCTCTGTGAGATGGAGGCCAGCCTGGTCTACATAGCAAGTTCCAGGCCAACTGGAGCTACAGGGAGACTCTTTCTTAAAAAGACCAAAAAAAGCCAGGCATGGTGGTGCATGCTTTTAATCCCAGCACTTGGGAGGCAGAGGCAGGTGGATCTCTGTGTGTTCAAGGCCATCCTGGTCTACATAGTGAGTTCAAGGACAGCTGGGGCTACAGGGAGACCCTGTCTCAAAAAGACCAGAAAAAAAAAAATTCCACGGCTGGCCTAGAACTCACTATGTAGACCAGGCTGGCCTCAAACTCAGAGATCTACCTGCCTCTGTCTCCCAACTGCTGGTAGATTAAAGCCATGCACCACCACAACTGGACAAAACCTTTATTTTTTTTTAAAAAAATTATTTTTCTTTCATGTTTTTCCTGCACGTATGTAAGTGTACCACATCCATGCCCACAGAGACCAGAAGAGGGCATCAGCTCCCTTCAAACTGGAGTTAACAGTTAGCCACCATATGGTTGATGGGAACTGAACTCAGGTCCTCCGCAAGAGCAGACAGTGCTCTTAACCACTGAATGATCTCTCTAGTCCACAAAGTAGCATTCTTGATCTGAGTATATTAAAAACATAGGGCTAGGGGTGACAGTAATAGAGAGCACTTGCTCTCTATTTGACCCTCAGTTAAAAAAAAAATGGAGGTGTCAATATAATCAGTGAATATTTTCAGAATCCAGTTGGTTAACCACTGTGATGCTACAGTGGCCCTGTCACTTCTGTACTGCTCCAACACCACCAGCACTGTGGCTGTGGCAGGAGCATGATGTCAATTATGTTGTAGATCACTTAACACTTACTGCTGGGTTTGTTTCCCAGCACCCACACAGAAGCTAACAATGGTCTATAACTTCAGTCCTAGGGTATCTGATGCCCTCTTCTGGGGTCTGTGGGCACTGCACACACAAGGTGCACTGACATACATGCAGGTAAAACACTAACACCATAAAATGACAATAAGTGAAAATCCTTAAGAAAAAAAAAAGCTATGCTGTAGCCATATCACTAGGTTGTTTCTGGATGGAACTGCCTCCAGTTTACTCCACTGGTATACCAGCGATCTGGATGTAGGATGCAGGCTGACCCAGTGGGCTGAAGGTTGAGCTCAGTGGTAGGAATGCTTGACCAGCATGCATGAGACCCTGGGTTTGATTCCCCAGATTTGCTAAAACAAAGCACACAGACCCAAAAGGAAATAGGGAAGTGGCAGACTTCTAGAATTACAGCCAGAATCCCAGTCCTCTAATTACTCTTGTGACAGGAAGTTATGTCACTGAACTCTGATCATGTATACAATGGGAGCGGACACTATGCCCTATCTATTCATTTGTTTTTGAGGCTTTAAGTGCTAGAACACAGCTTTAAAAAAACAAAACAAAAAACCTTTAATGACTTTAATGGGACCATGCCTAGTGACACACATCTGTAATCCCAGCACTTGTGAGGCAGAGGCAAGATAGGAGTTCAAGGCTTTCCTAAGCCATGTAGTGAATTTGAGGTCAGTCTGGGCTAAATGAGACTGACCTCAAAAACAAAACAATTCTTAGGGACATTACTGTCCCTGCAGGGGCATTTTGGAAGTGTGTGCAGATGCATCCAACTGTCTCACTAGGTGGAGGTTGCTATTAGCATCCAGAGAATGGGCAGTGGATACCAGTTTTGTTTTGTTTTTTTTTTTGAGATAGGGTCTCCCTGTAGCCCCAGCTGACCTGGAACTTGCTATGTAGACCAGGCTAGCCTCAAACTCAGAGATCCATCTGTCTCTGCCTCCCAAGTGCTGGTATAAAAGGTGTGTACCACCATGCCCAGCATTTTCTTAAAAAAAAAAGATTTTATGTTTATGAGTGTATTGCTTGCATGTGTGTAAGTGCACCTGTGTCATGTAATGCCCAGGGAAGTCAGAGGAGGATGTCAGTCCCCTGGAACTGGAGTTACAGATGGTTGTTAGCTGCCATGTGGGTACTGGAAACCAAACTTGGGTCCTCTGCAAGAGCAGCCAGTGCTTTTAATCACTGAGGTATCTCTCCAGCCACCTGGTCTACACAGGGAGTTCCAGGCCAGCTGGGGCTACAGGGAGACCCTGTCTCAAAAAGACCAAAAAAAAAAAAATTATTTAATGTGTATGAGTGTTTTACTTGCATATGTGTAAGTACATGCAATGCCTGTGGAAGCCAGAAGAGGCTGTCAGATCCCCTGGAACTGGAGTTACAGATGGTTTTAAGCCACCATGTGGATGCTGGGAACTGAACCTGGTCCTTTGCAAGAGCAGCTGGTACTGTTAACCACTGAGCCATCGCTCCAGTCCAAATTTAGGGTGATTTGATGTTAATATAGACAATCTCGGTTTCAATGTCTGGTCACAGCAGACCGTGGCAACTGCACCACTTTATTGGGAAATAATTTCCTTTGTATTTCTGAAATGTTGCATTTGGGGCGTTAATGATTTTGAACAAATGAGGTAGGTAGGCTGTCAGCTAAGGATTTTATTTAAGGGTTAAGAGGCATTACAAAGTAAGCTGTACAACGGGGACTATTGGGGCTTACAAAGTGATAGTATAAGGCATGAACAAAGGCTGAGCAGATCTGAGCCATGTAGATGAGGAGGCAGTTCTGTTTTCTGTACCCCACCTTTACCCTAAGATTTAAGCTCAATCACTAGCACCTAAAATGAACATACATACAAACAAAATGAAGAAATAACTGGCCACTGCACCTGCATAGTATCATTCTCTTCTGAGCATGCATAAAGGTCTCGTACATCTGTGACTGGTCACCTTTTCCCTGAAAGACTGTATTGTCGATTACAAAACTTGCAGAACAAGTCTGAACAGAAATATCTATAAACAAGAGTGCACTGCTCTGCGCCCAGGAGCATGGAGCCAGAGTATGGACATTGCTTAATGGCCTTTTCTACCCCCTGCTGCTAAAACAGATTAGAAAACAGAGAAGAGTTTCACAGTGGTAACATAATTTCACAATACTGACTTAGACATCAGAAATGGAGAATTAGACTCTGTATGTCCCCATGGTCTTCAAATTTAGTGTGTGCCTTGTAACAAACTTGGCAGCAAGATTCAGAACTTGAGAAACAAGTCTGTGGCCATAATTAACGCTCCATTAGACACCTTCTCTACTGTTACCTCTGTCGAAAGATCTCCTGCTCAAGTTGGAGAAGACAGTGCGCCCAAAATAGTTTCTTTTCATGGCCCTTGACAAGTACTTTTACACTGAGCCTAAGGTCTACCACAAGCTAAACACGAGCTCCACCTGAGCCTGGACAGATACTTTTGTGGGTTTTGTTTTTGTTTTTGAGACAAGGGTCTCTTTATAGCCCCAGCTGGCCCTGAACTCACTATGTAGCCTAGGCTGGCTTGAACTCACAGAGATCTGCCTGCCTCTTCTCCCAAGTGCTGGGCCTAGAGGCATGCTCAAAGGACATAAATACACATACACAAGGAGTGGGATGTCCTCGAGCTCCATCTTTCTAAGCACATTGTGAGAGGGAGGAAGGGCATATGTGGAGGCCAAAGAGGAAGGGGGGACAGAGTAGAATGCAGATGGTGAAAGAGCCAGGTCACGGAATTTTCCGCGGCAAGGCTTGTTTCCGTATGCGATGAAAGGTGCTGCTACCTGGGTATTGTTCACATGGGGTCTTCTCGGGCTCGTTTGGGATGCTGCTGTTCTCCAGGCAGTGAATTCTTCCTTGAAGAGAGATTCCTTAGAGAATGCAAGCTCTGTACCTGCTGCAGGCGCAGGGCAAGCTCCTTGTTACATGCCTGCTGAACCATTTCCGTCTTCTTTATGTCCCAGTTCAAAGCACCGGCCAGTGCTCTGGGGTCTTCCCTGGTGACCAGCTGCAGCAAGAAGAAGGGCCACTGAAAACCGCTGCCCCGTGCCCTGCCTCCGCGCCCATGACTCAGCTCAGCCTTTCCTTCTTTTTTCTATTTTTCTTTTGAGACGGGGTCTCAAACTATGGCCCAGGCTGGCTTAGAACTATGAAATGCCTTTCATAGCATATGGTCACATATCTTATCTAAATCACTCAATCCCAACAGGAAATTAAGCCAAGCTCAAGTCAATACAGTTTCCTTCCCTTCTACCTGGAATTGGGAGGTACTGGGACACAGGAACGAAGGGTAAAAATAGCAGCTGTCTTGCTGGGTCCCCTTTGTCAAGCTGCTGATTCTCTGGTCTTAAGATGGTCAGCACAAGTTTTTTTTTTGGTGGTGTTAGGGGTCAAACCCAGGGCCCCATGTGTGTTAGGCAAGTGCTGTACAACCCGGCTTCACCCCTAGCCCTGAGTTTGCCTTTTTGTGCTACTGTACTGGCCTTGGGATCACCTAGGGATCTTTGACTCTATACCCGCAAGCCACCTCAGACACTGGGACCTTGCTATCCCTGCCTGTCATGTACAGTCATTTCATTACCAATTTGGGCCAGAAAATAATGACTGATGGTTTGAGGAAGCATACCCCTTTTCCTTTTTTAGTTTTAAATTAATTTTTTTTCTTTTTTAAAAAAAATTATTTTAATTTTATGTGTATGAGTGTACTGCCTGCATGTATGTGAGAGCACCCGTGTCATGCAATGCCGCGGGGGTCAGAAGAGGGCTTCAGCTTCCCCTGCAACTGGAGTTAAGGATGGTTCGTAGCCGCCATGTGGGTGCTGGGAATCAAACCCGGGTCCTCTGTAAGAGCAGTCAGTGCTCTTAACCGCTGAGCCATCTCTCCAGCCCCAATTTATGTTTATTTTATGTGTATGAGTGTTATGCTTGCATGTAAGTGCACCCGTGTCGTGCAGTGCCCACAGAGGACAGAACAAGAAGTGGGAGACCTTGGAACTTGAGTTATGGACAGTTGTTAGCTGCCATGTGGGTGCTGGGGTTTGAACCTGGGTCTTCCGCAAGAATAGCCAGAACTCCTAACTGCTAAGCCATTTCTCCAGCCCCCTTTTCTTTTAAAAGCCGTTGGATTAGATGAACTGGGATGTTGGCAAAAGCTCTGGCATACAGGGCAAATGGCAGCTATGTCAGCCTGCAGAGGTGGAAGAAATAATACATGCCTCTGCTGAGTCAAGCTACATCTCCAAGGCAAGTCACTCTGCAGTTCAGGGTCCCTGGTTCTCGCCCACCTCCAAATCCTGACTAGATAAACTCAGCTCTGGAGCAGGCTTCTTCAGTGTAGTAAGGATTTGGCTTGCAAGTGCAATCTTGGAAGCGATCTCTCTGCCTGTGTCAACTTCATCCACCCCTTCACTGAAGGCCGCTGTGGACTCTACAGACAGGAGAGAAAAAGAGCAGATTGTGAAACCAGTCACTCAACTGACAGGCCATGTAGGGAAAGAGAGAAACGTCGTCCCATGGGGCTTGGGCTGCTCTGTAAACTTGGCTCCCCAGTTCTTGGAGTAACCCCCCAGCAGGAGTCCTACCTTCTTGCTTGGACAAGATGCTGCCCTCCTTCTCCAAAGCCTGGAGATAAAGCTCCAGGAGCTGCTTGGACTGGCGGGCTTCCTCTCTCTGGTCAAGCACCTGCTGGACTGTGTTCTGCAGCCCCTGGACAGTGGCACAACTTTGGCAAAGTTCCCGAGCCAGGTCTGAACAGGGGATGTCGATGAGTGCCTGGCAGACAAATAAGGGCTGAGAAATCTCAGCGCAGCACTGCACCTCTCAAACGTTTCCATGTGAGAACCACCTCTTCTCAAGTTACTGACTTACGTCAGAGAGAAAGGCATGTGGCACTTCCAAAATTCCAGTGTGGCACCTGAGAAACGATGTATTAGTGCCTCAAAACCAAGCTGCACATAGTGGTGTTCGCCTTTAATTCTAGCACTCAGGAGGCAGAGGCAGGTAGATCTCTTGAGTTTTAGACCAGCCTGGTTTACATAGTGAGTTCCAGGTCAACCATGGTTACATGTCTCAAAATACCCAAAACACAAACAAAAAACAACCCACATTCAGAAATCTAAGCACACAGAAAATAAAGGAAGCATGTGATCATTTTTACAATGAGTCTGTATGAAGGGGTTTTTGTTTTTCAATTCATAACTATTATTGTATACATGTATGGTACACAGGACTTCAGGTGTGTACATGTCAGAGCTCAGGTGTGGAGGTCAGAGGTTCTCTCTTTCTACTATATGGGTTGTGAGGACTGAACTCACCAGGCTTTATAGCAAAGTGCCTTTACCCACCAAGTCATGTCACTGGCCGTTTTTTAAAAAAAACTGTTTTCAAGCCGGGCATGATGGAGCACACCTTTAATCCCAGCACTTGGGAGGCAGAGGCAGGCAGATCTTTGTGAGTTTGAGGCCAGCCTGAGCCTGGTCTACATAGGGAGTTCCAGGACAGCTGGGGCTACAAGGAGACCTTGTCTCAAAGAGACCAGAAAAAAAAAAATTGTTTTCAGGGCTGGAGAGATGGCTCAGCGGTTAAGAGCACTGATTGCTCTTGGAGAGGACCCAGGTTTGAATCCCAGCACCACATGGCAGCTAACAACTGTCCATAACTCCAGTTCCAGGGGATCTGATGGCCTCTTCTGTCCTCCGCGGGCATTGCATGACACGGGTGCACTTACCTACATGCAGGCAATGCACTTGAAGGAGAGTACCCCTCAGACCCCCTCCCTATCCTCTGACAAAAAGCTGCCCTCCACCTGACTCTGGAAATCCCCTCCATTGTTCAAATCCTTTCCTGGTATCTGTTTATGATTTCTATGGAAATGGTCTGGGGCAGAAGAGATAGAATATCCTGCCCCAGGTAAGCTAGCCAATGGCAGTATACCTGATACATCTGTGCATGGTCTCTATGGGAATAATCTGGGGTGGAAGAGAAAGAACGTTCTGCCCCAGGTAAGATAGCCAATGGCTGTATAGGTAAAGTCTCTGGAAATCAGCCCTAGATTGTTCCAATCCTTTCTTGGTTATTCTGTGTATAGTTTCTATGGGCATCCCCTGCTTTATGGTTTTTCTGCTTAAAAGCCCTACGTTTTCACTGCTCAGGGTCACAGCACAGTTCCCAAGACTGTCTGTGTCCCTAACCGGCTGGCTCCAATAAAGTGTTCCTTTTTACTGAGATTCAGTGTCCGAGTGGTCAATTTAGGGAATTTTACGGATCCCGAACATACTCATACACATAAAATAATAATAGATAAAATATTTCTTTTTAAAATTTATTTTTTATTTTATGTGTCTGAGTGTACTGCCTGCATGGAAATAAGTGCACCTGTGTCATGCAATGCCCTCAGAGGTCAGAAGAGGGCATCGGATCTCTTGGAACTGGAGTTAAGGATGGTTCCCAGCATATGGGTGCTGGGAACAGCCAGTGCTCTTAACCACTGAACCATCTCTCCAGCCAATGTGTGTGTATATATATATATATGTGTGTGTGTAGTTTTGAGACAGGGTCTCCCAGTAGCCACTGTTGGCCTGGAACTCACTATGGAGAACAGGCTGGCCTCACTCTTACAGAGATCTCTGCTTCTGCCTCCCAAGTGCTACTGTTTTTAAAATGTAACCTACACGCAGCTTCTATGTAACATGTTCAGTCTGTGAAGGATGAAAGACCTTAGCTATTTAAAGCTCCTAGAAGGACAATTTTTAGAGGGCTCAGTGTCTTGGGATATACCATGCTAAATTAAAAGTAGGCTTCGACACGACTCTTTTGAGAAGCCCACACCTACGTCCTGGCTGTGTTCTGCCTTTTTGTTTGTGTTCTTGAAACAAGGTCTCACTGTGTAGCCCTGGCTGGCCTTGAATTTATAGAACTCTGCCTGCCTCTGTCTCCTCAGTGCTGGAATTACAGGTGTGTGCCACCATGAAAGGCTTGCACTGTTCTTTTTCCAAGCATACCTCTCTTCCTTAGTGTCAGTGCTTAAATGTGCGCCGTGAACTGAACTCTTGAAGATCAGCAAATGTTCTTAAGTGCTGAGCCATCTCTCCAGCACCAAGTACTTTGTTTCTCATGTAGCTCAGCTTGACATGTAGCTGAAGATGGACCTGAATGTCTGATCCTCCTGCCTCCACTGCAGAGCTCACTATGTGCCACCACGCCTGCCTTTCTCTCTTTTTTGGTCTTTTTGAGACAGGGTCTCCCTGTAGCCCCAGCTGTCCTGGAACTCACTATGTAGACCAGGCTGGCCTTGAACTCACAGAGATACACCTGCTCCTGCCTTCCAAGTGCTGGGATTAAAGGTGTGTGCCACCATGCCTGGCTTTGCTGAATTTATTTTACAAATAACCTTGGTCTGAGCTTTGGCAACTCCAAATGTCTACCATTAAATCATGGTACACTCCTTGCTATATAGATCAGGCTGGCCTCAAGTGCTGCCTCCCAAGTGCTGGGATTAAAAGGGTGTGCCACCAAACCTGGCCTCAAATATTTATTTTAAGGCAAAGAAGAGGCCCCAGGGGAAATTTGGTGGGTGACCTGTATTCTGAGATCTACTACTCAGGTAAAAGCAGGCCCAGCAGCATGTGCCTGTGCCTATAACCCCAGAACAGGGGCGGGAGTGTGGGGGGGAATATATGATTGGGGAGGTGGGTAGGGAGGGGAGGCAGAGACAGGCAGAGCCTAAGGGCTTGCTGACCAGCCAGCCCAGCTGAAACAGTGAGCTTCCAGTTAGGTGACACTCTGCCTCAAAAAATAGAGAGCACAGAAGACACCCAATACTGACCTCTGGTCTCCACATACTCATGAAAGGTATGTGCATCCCTCACACACACCACAGACACAGATACACACCAAGTAAAAACAAAGCAGAGATGACTCTGTGTACATAAAAAGAGGAATAAAAAAATATGTATATAATTATTTGTATGTAAAATTATCTCCAGAGTGGGAAACTAACAGATCAGTTGCCTCCAGGCAGGGAAACCTGAGTGACTGAGACAGGACTCAGGCTTTTCCTGAGTTTCTTTTTGTTCAACAGCTTCACTAAATATAATTCATATATCATCTTCCATCAGTGGGTTTTTGCCCCATTCAAAGTTGTAACATGTGGCCTCCCCCACTGTACATACACACAATAGTGAGGTTCCGTTCCTCAGGCACTGCCCACCTTTTTTTTGTCGGTCTCACTGGCCCACAACTCGCCAACTTGCCAAGTAGCCTAGGCCAGCCGGCAGTGAGCCCCAGGGATCCACCTGCTTCCGTCTCTCCAGCACTGGGATTACAAGTGTGTGCCACAATGCTGGCTTTTTTTAGGTGGGCTCTGAGAGTTGAACCCAGGTTCTCGTGCCTGCTGTCTCCCCATCCCTGAGAGTCCATTCCTTTTTCTGGACAAATAGTGGCCCGCACTCACGTTTTACTGATCTAGTCACCAGCGGATGAACATCTGTGTTGTACTCGCCTTTTCTACTATCTGCTTATACCTCTTGGATTTTGAGCTTATGTGCATGTATTTATCTTACTTATTCAAAATAAATATGTAAGTTTAAAAAGTACGTAGTAGAGTGGTGGCGCACGCCTTTAGTCCCAGCACTCAGGAGGCAGTGGCAGGTGGATCTCTGTGAGTTCGAGGACAGCCTGGTCTACACAGAGAGTTCCAGACCAGCTGGGGCTACAGAGAGATCCTGTCTCAAAAGACCAGAAAAATGAAAAAAAATTTAAAAAATCATAAAATGAAGATTCTTAGCTGTAAGAATTATTTTAAAATTAATAATCATTAGGACCAGGTATGGTGATACATGCCTTTAGTCAAACACTCAGGGGACAAAGGCAGGCAAATCTCTGTGAGTTAAATGCCAGCCTGGTCTAGATACTGAGCTTCAGGTCAGCCAGGGCTACATAGTGAGACTGTAAATAAATAAATAAATAAATAAATGAAAAAAAAAAACCAAAACCAAAAAGCCGGGTGTGGTGGCGCATGCCTTCAGTCCCAGCACTTGGGAGGCAAAGGCAGGTCGATCTCTGTGAGTTCCAGGCCAGCCTGGTCTACACAGTGAGTTCTAGATCAGCTGGGGCTACAGGGAGACCCTGTCTCAAAAAGACACACACACACAAAACAAAAAACCAACAAAACAAAACAGAAAACAAAACCCAAAAGGGAATTACTATGGCAGACAGCAGGGACACTGGAGTGTTGGGACTCGGGAGGGTGGATGAGTGTCGCTGCTTGTGTGGGTAGGACTCACTTGGAGGTCCTCTTCTGACAGCAGGATGATGCTGGACAGATCTTCTTTCAGCCGCCTGGCCACGTTTTTCCACTTTACCCCTGCCCCACTGTCTGTTTCATCTGCATCAAAGGACTCTTGGGAAACCCAAGCTGTTCCTCCATCTGATATATGGGAAAAAAATTTCCATTCAAGATCAGTAAATTCCGATGCTGTTTTTGCCCCTGACACTAGCACACAGCACTGTGGAGGACTGCACATCCTTCTGACCACACAGGAACACTAACTCCTACCAAGGGCCTTAAGGGCCCCTCCTGTCTTCATTTCTGTGTGAAACTGCTCTGCATTCATCTTTGGGAAGAACTTAAGCCAGGTGCTGTGGCTCACACCTTTAATCCCAGCATTTAGGAGGCTGAAGCAGGAAGACTGTAGCAAGTTCAAAGCCAGCCTGGGCTACAGAGTGAGATCTTGCCTCAAAAAAAGAAAAAAAAAAAAAAAAGTAACTTAACCCCAAGATATGATCATGTATAGACCCACAACCCTACCTACCTCTCTTTTGATTAGTCTCTGTGTTTGGGTACGTTCTGGTTTTGTTTATTTTTTTGAGGCAGAGTATCATGCAGCCTAGGCTGGTTGCAAATTCACTATGTAGTCAAGGCTAGCCTTGGACTCCTAATCCTCCTGCGTCCTAAATGCTGGGATTCTAGGTGTCTGACACCATGCCCGGCTGCATTGTTTTAGTATATACACATGTTCGTCCTCACCAGCACTCTCCTGTATGTGCAGAGGTGGAGACAGTCCTGTCCCTACTAGGACAAGATGTTTCTTGCTGCTCCTTGGCCATAGGCACAATGGTGTCTGGTACGGCCCTGGCTGAAGAGTGATTTCCTCAATTTAGTAGCAAGGGATTTTTCCAGAGAAACTTCTTTAGCTCTCTGACTAGTGTTAGCCAACCATCAATCTCCAGTGATGATAGTGTCACCAACCCCAACAAGAGACTGCTGTGTGCCAGGTAACAGATCCCGCACATGATGCATTTGACAAGACCTTTAGACATTCTATAGGGGGTAAAGTACTGGCATCTAGTGGTAAGAGGCAAGGATGTTGCTAAACATCTCATAACGCCTCATATAATTGGTGGTAAATGGCAATACTATCATTGAGAAACCCTGGTCTGATATCCTCAGAGACAAGTACTGTAATTTTTTTGTCTTTTTGAGACAGGGTCTCCCTGTAGCCCCAGCTGTCCTGGAACTCACTATGTAGACAAGGCTGGCCTTGAACTCACAGAGATCCACCTGTAATTACTATTTTAATAAGGAACTGACAGGCCATGTAATATGCCCTAGGTCGCCTGGCTAGAAATTGGCAGGGCCAACTTCACACCCCCCAATTTCATCGACATTTTGCATTTTAGTTGCTATCAGTCTGAGTTACATACCTCACTCATCCTTATACCCATTGTGTCTGGCACACAGAAGGGTTCAGGTAAACATTTGCTGCCATAAGGGTTTTGACAGCCAGACAAACAGCAATTCCTTGCCTGAATTGTGACAGCTGTTGGAGATATGGCCAGAATTTTTTCTTTTTTTTTGGTCTTTTTGAGACAGGGTCTCCCTGTAGCCCCAGCTGTTGTCCTGGAACTCACGATGTAGACCAGGCTAGCCTTGCACTCAGAGATCGCCTGCCTCTGCCTCCAGAGCACTGGGATTAAAGGTGTGCACCACCACGCCTGGCATGGCCAGAATTTTTTACCTGAATTGTTGTATGTCCACTTCTCATTATAGGCCAATGCCACGAACTTCGTGTTGGAAGGTAGACAAAGGAAGTAGTCGTCATCATCCACTATTGTACCATCCTCTGCCAGGACCAGGGTGATTGGTGTCAGGGATTTATCAATGGCCAGTATGTCACAGGCTGAGAATAAAATATTTGGCAGGTGACAAACATTCATAAGGAAATAACATCTGTCTTGTGTAAACTCCGAAAGCTACCAGGAATTCCTGGTACATAATAATAACCACAGTAGCAGGGCTGGAGAGACAAATCAGCAGTTAAGAGCACTGACTGCTCTTGCAGAGGACTGGGGTTCAATTCCCAGCACCCACATGGCAGCTAAGAACCACCCTTAACTCCAGTTCCAGGGGAATTTGACACTCTCTTCTGACCTCTGCTGGCACTGCATGACATGGGTGCACTCACATACATGCAGGCCATACACTCATACACATAGAATAAAAATAATAAAATATTAAAAAAAAAAAAATACAGCCGGGCATGGTGGTGCGGGCCTTTAATCACAGCACTTGGGAGGCAGAGACAGGCGGATCTCTGTGAGTTCAAGGCCAGCCTGGAGGTGGGGCTACAGGGAGACCCTGTCTCAAAAAGACCAAAAAAAAATAAATAAATAAATACAATAACAACCATACTCTTAGCACTAATATAACATGGTATGCCTGGAAATATTTTAAGCTTTCTAAGTAAAGTATTAATCATGTAAGCTACTATTATTCTCAATTACAGGTTCAGAGAGATTAAGTAATATATTCAATCCTGCAGTAATTGGCAGAGCTGGGATTTGAAGCCAGTCTAGCCCTTGAAAATCTGTTTCCCAAAGCTACTCAGCACCCCCATATAGAAGCCATTTGAATCTTTGTACCAACCTCTGCCAGGACCATCTTAAATGAACACCCAACCAGAGCATGGTTTGATTCTTCGTGAATAAGTGAAACAGTCTTTTACAAGGAAGCATGGAAATTTACGTCATGCTAATTAGTAGAGGTGATAAACATTACAATTGAAATCTACCTGATGACTTTATAGACATACACAGGTGCCAAGGATCCAAGTGCGACTGATTATGACTAGTGATAATCAGATACATACAGATTAGAGATGCATGTGCCAACATCTCAGTGTTAGTAGCAAAAACAATGAGTCTTTCTG
>NW_008329130.1:1197188-1197414 GCF_000622305.1 Nannospalax galili | reverse complement strand
AAAGAAGAAAAATAATTCTTCAAAGCATAAAAATTTGCTCCTTAATAATTAGTAGATGTGAAAAACATTACTATTGAAATCAACCTGATGACTTTATATCCACACTCAGATGCCAAGGAGCTCAGAAAGTAACCAACTGTGACTAGTAATAATCAGATCAAATCTATAGAGATTAGAATGTGCAAACATCTATAAACATTTTCCAGCCATGGAAAAGTATACTAAA
>NW_008329130.1:1195235-1197036 GCF_000622305.1 Nannospalax galili | reverse complement strand
ATTTTGAAAGAGATGCATCTTAGCTCAGAAAATTGTTATTGAATATGTCAATGCTGTTGTAATGAAATGCTTCTTGTAAGTATGTGGTTATTAAATTAAAAAAAACAAAACAGTCTTTTACTGTTATTCAGTGGTCACCTTAAATTCTTCTACATACCAAATGTCAAAAGAGAAAGGTAAGAAAGAGGCTTTTGCTCTTTGTAGTCTCTCCTTTACAGGATTGAGTCCAAAGGGAAACGGAGATGTCTGTATCTTCTCACCTTTATGACTGCCAGATAGGAGGCTTTCCACTACCTTCTCATCACCCAAAATAGAACTGTCAGCCTCCTATAGGCCCAGCATCACAGAATACAGGCCTCTGCACCAAGGACACACAGCCAATCCACTGAGGTTGATACTAAAACTGAAGTAGCCTTGTGCCGGGGAAAAATGCAAACATTTGTCAAAATCCCTGTTTTGCACTCTACACTCAAATACACACTGTGACTATGTCCCTAGGGCTGGCTCAGGGTAAGAGCTGCAGAACGTCTTTGGATACATAATTTATTGCTATGGGCTAGTATCTGTAAGTCATTTAATAATATCTCATTTGAGAATCTCAGCCATCAGGGCTGGGTGGGGTGACACAGGCCTTTAAACCTAGCACTGGGAAGACGAAGTGGATCTCTGTGAGCTGGAGGCCAACCTGGTCTACTTAGTAGCGAGTTCCAGTTCAGCCAGGGCTACACAGTAAAACCCTGTCTCAAAAAACCAAAAGAAGGGCTGGAGAGATGGCTCAGTGATTAAGAACACTGATTATTCTTGTAGAAGACCCGGGTTCGAATCCCAGCACCCACATAGCAGCTAACAACTGTCTGTAACTCCAGTTCCAGAGGATCCGACCGCCTCTTCTGTCCTCCACGGTCACTGCACGACACGGGTGCACTTACAGTATATGCAGGCAATATACTCATACACATAAAAATAATAAAATATTTAAAAAAACAAAAACAAAAAAAGAGAGTCCCAAGAACCTTTGAAGTACGGCTGGACATATACCCACTTTGCTGATAGGAAAACTAGTAAGAGTCCAAAAATGGTTAAATGCAAAGTCAAGCAGTATGGAGCCAGGCTCAGAACTTGGGACAGCTCACGTTCCTTATCCGGATCCTACAGGGACAGTCACTGGCAGCTCCCTTTTTATGGAGAACCGTGGACCCCCCGCCCCGACCCCGCCGTGGGCTACATGAGGACCCCTCTTCCACCTTGGGGAGCCGGGGTGCTAAGACCGCAGACTCGGTAGGGTCTCGAAGGTGGCAGGCGGCGCATCAGCCTCGCCGGCCTGGATCTGCACTGAGTTTCGGGTCCCTGGACCCTGTCAATGCCGGCACCCACGTGGGCAGGCTGGGCTCCCCGGGTCACCTTCTGGAACCCACCAGTCCCCTCCGAGCCAACCTTTGCTCCTCAGCTCCTCCAGGCAGGAGGCCGCCACTCCGTGCTGGTCCAGGCTGTGGTTGCGGCGCAGGAGACACGGCTTGAGAGGCAACATCTCGCCGGGGTCCTGGAAGCCGGCTCCCCGAGACGCCTCCATCCTCCAGGAAGGGCGATGGAGTCGGGGACACCAGGGAAGGCAGAGTGGCCCTCCACTCCCACGGCCTGCCTGCGAGGAGAAGCAGTTCTGAGCAGCAAGACGCCCCAGGACCAAGGCATTCTGGGAGATGTAGTTCTAGTGGCGAATAATCACGTGCGTCCCAAAGCACGCCGGGAATTGTAGTCTTTGTGTGGTTTTCTTTTCTTTCTTTTTTTTTTTTTTTTTTTTTTT
>NW_008329130.1:1193152-1193743 GCF_000622305.1 Nannospalax galili | reverse complement strand
CAGTACCCTTTGGAGCCAGAAGATCGTGAGTGAATCCCAGATGTCCAGCCTCGAGCTACTTTGCTGGACTTTGGTTTTGCTTAGGTGTGCCCTTCCACGGGAGTCTTTTAGCGGTGAGCACCCTATGGCTCTTATTTGCTCGACCCGTGCCCGCGGGGCTGTTTCAGTGGCCAGAGAGAGAGAAACAGAGATGAGAAGGAGATACAGAAAAGCCATCTTGTCTCCACCCGTGCGGGCAGTCGGGGTCTGCTAAGAGGGCTAAGAGCCTTTGGCTTACATCAGGGAGTAGCCCTGACCAGAAAACCTCAATTGCTCTTTTGCCTTTAATGGTCCCACGCGAAGACTCAGGCCAAGAATAAGAGGAAGGAAAAAGGAGGAAGGGAAAGTTTAAAATAGAGAGCATTGAGAAAATTACAAACCCAGACCTCCCTCTATGTAACTAACACAACCATCAAGCATACATATCACATTAAATCACATTCATGTGGACCGGTCCTTCTTTCATTCAGACACATGCTGCACCCACCATTCTCACTTTTGGGATCCCTGAACACAGACACAGACAATACACAGAACAGAGAATTTCTTGGC
>NW_008329130.1:1190778-1192778 GCF_000622305.1 Nannospalax galili | reverse complement strand
CTCCTGCTGATCTGAGGAAATGGGTCTGGGGGCAACCAAATCCCGGACGAGCCCCCAAATGTAGGACCCCCCCCCAGACTGGGGTACCCAATGTCCACGGGAGGCCGCACCCCAATAACTCAGTCCTCAGACCAGGAGATGCAACAAGCAAGAGGATTTAATTGTTTGCGCAGACGGGCTCCTGCCTCACTCGGAGGGAGACAGAGAACAGCAACCCCGAGCTCAGCTTACAGGTGACTTTAAAGGCAAAAACCACAAACCACAACTGGCAGCAGTGGGAGGGGGCCAGCAGCAGTAGGAGGGGGGAAGTTTCGGATGATGTCCGGCTTGTGTACGGAGCATGAAAAGGCCAGCTCTTTCTCAGCAGTTAGAATTTTACATCTTCCTTCCTTGTACAGTTTCCCAGAATATTCTTCTTTGGTCTGGGGGATTTGGTTTGAATCCACTTTAACCTGGGGGGCTTTAGTTTGATTCCATCACTTTTTAGATAAGAACAATAGTGGCTTGTCTTTCTTGGCTTGCAGATAGGCACTGCAGTGTTGAACTAGGCCAAGATCTGAAGTCTCATATCAGAGTGGCATTTTTATTATCAAGGTGAAAAATTACTCATATCAACTTTTAAGTCTAATATCTGAGAAGTACAATTTCTCCGACTTTAAAAGAAATATACTGATCATTTTATTCTGTGGTTATACTTTCCTTTTGGGTGTTTAAGACCATAGAGTTGACCCAAATTAACCAAGATTTTTTTCTTTTTCTGAAGATCTGATCCTTGGAGCTCATTCAGGCTTTGGGGAGAGCCCCTGGCTCCTTTGGCTTTCCTTTTACCAATTCAGTCTAGGTGAGTGTTGGGGATCTCTGTTGTGTAAAGTAGAAGTTTCTTCATGTCTGGATAGCTCACGAGCTCAGAACCATATGCAGAGACTCCTTTCACAGCAGGGTGTCTCCCCGGCATTTTTCTGACTCCTTTGTGAAGTAGCAGCCACAGGAATGTAGCCTCCAGCTCTGTAACTATTAGGCTTTCCTGTGTGATTTTCAAGCAGTTTGGCAGCCTGGCGGGAACCCATTTCCACACGCAAATGAGGCATCCCCAAAGTACCTATCAGCTAAAGCCTTTTACCACCACCTCCGCAGTATAAGTTTCTATTCCCCTCAGTAATTGAAGGAGCTGGATCACTCTGGGACACTGAGGCTTGGAGCCACGCAGAGCCATTGAATAAAGAGCTGTAACACTGAGTCTGACTGAGCTGAGTCTTGTCTCACTGCCTACGATCCAGCCTTCCCGGGAAGAGCTGTCTTTCCGTCACCGACTCACGGATCCCAGCTTTAGCCGCCCTCACACTCTCCCGCGTGATCCAGCGGCCGGTGGATTTCGCATCTTGAGAAAAGTGCACAGGTAAAATTAGGGTGGGACTCAGCTGGGCAAAGCCAGCCACAGAAGACGCAGGGAAGCAGCACAGGAGCAGATACCCACACACCCCACACCTTGCACCCAGCGCGCCCCATATCTGGTGCCACAACGTGGGAACCTCTGAACCTCGTGCCAGCTAGGAGCTGGTACCCTCAGAAATGCAGGATTCGTGAGTACCTCTCCCACCAGGAGAGAAGCAAAAATCTCTTCTAAATTTCCTCCTTTTGTTTCCGGTCTGAAGTCTTAGCGTGGGACCGCTAGGGACAGAGAGACAACTGACGCTTCCTGGCCAGGGCTACTCCCTGGTGTTAGCCGAAGGTTTCTTTGACCCCCTAACGGACCCCGACTCCCTGTACAGGTGTAGACAAAAGACCTCTATCTTTATATCTTTCTAATATCAAAACCTGGTGACACAACGGCCAGTTAAAAGTCACAAGGACGGCCGCCAGTTCCTCAAATTTGCGGGCAAGGCCTGTGCTGGGAACCAAACAAAATCACCTGAAATTTTAATTTCAGGAATGTTCCTTTGGGAACCATCACTTCACCCAACTTTTCTATCTGAACACTGTTAGAAAAATCTCCAAAGTTT
>NW_008329130.1:1188926-1190730 GCF_000622305.1 Nannospalax galili | reverse complement strand
CCTGCCCCAGGGCATTCAAGCCACAACTAAAACCAGTTGAGAATTTAAATTAACAAGCCCCTGCCGAGCACCTGGTAATTCACGGTGGCTCACGGCCAGATTTAAAAGTAACACTTTTTTTTCTGCAAACCTAGAGGCTTATAACTTGCCAAGGTGCTCCAAGCCCTCTAGTGTCAGACTGCTGTAAAAACATCTTCCCTTTACAATGGGAAATTTAACATCATGCCAGAGGAAGTGCCAAATTCGTTCCCTTAGAACCCTACTCAAATCTAGAGGACTTAAAATTTCCAAAGAGAAAAGCTTAAAATTTTGGAATGAGGTGTATCAATTTACACCCTGGATCTTATCAGCAGACACATCTGATCCACAGTTAGAGGACATTTCAGGATGCCCTATAGTCCCCTGGGACTCAGTCGACCTTGGAGGACAAGGAACAACAACAAAAAACTATCCCTTTAAGTCCCTTTTGACCAGATTAGTACAGGCTTCTAAGTATGGTTATTAAATATCCAAGAAGGTTAGTTACACCAGTCTGGTACTTTTAATTACTGTGTAATATGTAGATTAAGTTTGAAAAATACCCAAACATTCTTGAATAAACTTTGACTGGAAGAGATTTAACATCTCAGATCAAGTAGGCATAGCCTAAGAAAGGGATTTAAAACAATTTTCTTAGGTCTGTCTCAAATGAAGGCTGTTCAACTACAAAGAGAAGTAGTCTCCTTTCTTCTCCAGCCCCTCCCCATACCCTGATTTACATTTTTCAGAAGGGAGGGAGGGGATGCATCACATACCTATAGACGGGAAATAAGCTGATCAGTCAGGACTCAGCAAGCTCACTGAAATTGCTTCCTTCTGGACTGTACCCATTAGGTACAGGGAGGAAAAACCTAGCTCCTCTTGAGCCAAAGTATCTTGTTATGGGCTAAAGAAAGTACCAAAAGAGACACTTGTATAATACAGAGAAACATAAAGCACATCTTTTAGTAGCTACAGGTAACCCCAATACTTGTCTATATCCATTTACCCTAAGACTGTAACTGGGTGTGCAGTACAAGCCAGAGGAATGGACTGAAATTTTTGGCTGCAACACTAATTATTATAACAACTCTATCTCTATAAACCTGCTTAGACCTTCAATAAACTTGCTCAAATATTTTCATTAGCCCTTCTATTCTGGAAATATCCAACCATTTTAATCTTCATACATAAATCTTTATTAAAATATCTCTATTTCATATGATTTTACCAACCTTTTAACCTTTTTATTTCCTTTATTAATACCATGAGATATGAATTGGCTCAGCAAACTTCCCTAAGTTACTCCATTTTGTTCAGAGCCATTTCAGCAGCAACTTTGCTCCACCAGAAGGAACTTTGCTCCACACCAGAAGGAAAAGGGGGGCAACCTTGGGCCTTGGAAAATTGTCCTCGCCATGAATCATGGAATGTGCTGATTCCAGACATTATATATTTGCTAACCAGCTTGTTTTCGCTTCTGTAACCTGCTTGCTGTCTTGGGTCGCCCTGACACAGGGCATAAGACCACCCTTGTTATCTTGTTATTTTTTGACCACCTAGAAGTTATTTACCTTGACTGTCTTATTTTACTTGTTATGGCTAAAGCAGTTGGCTAGTTTTAATGTCACAAAGTTGAGTGTCAAGTTATATGACTGTATTACTTGTCTGTATAATGATTGGTTGTTAATTAATAGAGTCAAAATTCTGCTATATTGTACAAACCTGATTGTTCACAAATGTCCTGTTTTAACAATAATTCTGTAATCCTATAAAAACAAGATAA
>NW_008329130.1:1187196-1188507 GCF_000622305.1 Nannospalax galili | reverse complement strand
TCTTTTTGAGGCAGGGTCTCCTTGTAGCTTCAGCTGGCTGAGAACTCACTATGTAGACCAGGCTGGCCTTGAACTTACAGAGATCTGCCTGCTTCTGCCTCCCAAGTGCTGGGACACAGGTATGTGCCACCACACTGGACAGAAGCAGGTTTTTTTTTTGGTCTTTTTGAGACAGGGTCTCCCTGTAGCCCCAGCTGTCCTGTAACTCACTATGTAGACCAGGCTGGCCTTGAACTCACAGAGATCTGCCTGCCTCTGCCTCCTGAGTGCTAGAATTAAAGCCATGTGCCACCACACCTGGCTGGAATAACACTTTTAAACTTTATTCTTAACCTGAAGTTTTAATGTTTCCTTTCCTGTCCTTCCTGTCACTTCTGATTTATATGATGTAATAGCTTAGATGAGGGGAACTCTGCTGGAGTCACATGTAAAGCCATCTCTCCCTGTAGGAAATATTAAATATTAATCTTTGCTTTTAAACCCTGTAAAATTTGGAACTTGGTTTATGATAAAGAATTGTAATCTTTAATCCTATCACACCTTATAAAGATTTTTGTTTAAGAGAAGGCCCCAGATGCATGCCTGCCTCTGCCTCCCAAGTGCTAGGATTAAAGGCATGCACCACCACTCCTGGCTAGCAGATTCTTTTAAAAGGGATCTGACTGACCAAGCAATGCACCCTTATGCAAAAGTAAAGGCTGCCTCACCAAATTACTTTTGCTTTTCCAGGCTGGCTGGGGCTACAGGGAGACCCTGTCTCAAAATGACCCCCCCTAAAATTTTATTTATTATTTTATGTGTATGAGTGTTATGCCTGCATGTAGGTAAGTGTACCCATGTTATGCAGTGCCCTCGGAGGACAGAAGAGGCTGTCAGATTCCCCTGGAACTGGGATTATGGACAGTTGTTAGCTGCCATGTGGGTGCTCAGATTTGAACCTGGGTCTTCTGCAAGTACAGTCAGTGTGCTTAACTGCTGAGCCATCTCTCCAACCCCTGTGGCCAGTTTGTTTTAAAAAATTGTGGGGCTAGCCAAGGGTGGAGTTCAAGGCCAGCCTGGTCTACATAGTGAGTTCCAGGAAAGCTGGAGCTATGGGAAGACCTGTCTCAAAAAGACGGCCAGCCTGGTCTACATAGTGAGTTCCAGGACAGCTGGAGCTATGGGAAGACCTGTCTCAAAAAGACAAAAAAAAAAAAATTGTGGGGCTGGAGAAATGGCTCAGTGGTTAAGAAAACTGGTCGCTTTTGCAGAAGACCTGAGTTCAAATCCCAGCACCCACATGGCAGCTAACACCTGTCTGTAACTTCAGTT
>NW_008329130.1:1151445-1186953 GCF_000622305.1 Nannospalax galili | reverse complement strand
AGGATTACATGCGATCTCAACACATGAGACATATATGACATAATTACATGAAATCTCAAAAAAAAAACACATGAAAAACAGTTATCATAGACACATATGGCATAATTACATGAAAACTAGGTGTACCCAAAACACGATAATCAACAAGATTGATTAGGATGATCTTTTGTAAGTAGGCACTCATCTTTTAAATCCAGATGAGAGGAAAGCACTGTCTCCATAACCTCCTTGCAGCCACGGAGTGGTACCTTCTCCTCTTCTGGTAAGTATGTGGCTGACTTTAGAGTTCAAGAAGTCTTCATCTGTACTTGGGGATTCTCTCCCAGCATGGCCTGATATCAAGCACTCGACTTCACAGAAAGTTCTCAATTTTGAGGGTTTCATCTTTAAAAAATTTTTTCTTTTTTTTTGGTCTTTTTGGGACAGGGTCTCCCTGTAGCCCCACCTGTCCTGGAACTCACTATGTAGACCAGGCTGGCCTTGAACTCACAGAGATCTGCCTGCCTCTGCCTCCCGAGTGCTGGGATTAAAGGTGTGCACCACCACATCCGGCTCATTTATTATTATTTTAAATGTGTATGTGTTTATTGCCTGCATGTATGTATGTAAGTGTACCTGTGTCATGCAATGCTGCAGAGGTCAGAAGAGGGTGTCAGATCCCCTGGAACTGGAGTTACAGATGGTTGTTAGCCACCATGTGGGTATTAGTATTTGATCTCCCTGAGCCATCTCTCCATTCCCTGGGAGGTTTCATCTTAATGCCATAATTTCCTGCATAGTCCAGTTTAACATTGTCCAGCATCATCTGGAGGACAGTCTGGGTCTGACACTTGGACTGGGAAGAACTCATTTTGGAAATTTTCTATGTGCCTAGGATGTATGTAGTGTGTCGTAGTAGGGGGGTGGAGAGTGTTTGTCTCTCTCTCACTCAGGTGCCTACCTGGCCTGGTCACCTTGGTGGCTTAAAAGGTCTTATCTTAGGGCCACACATATAAGCCCTGTGCTTGGCCATCTATTATGGGAGGTGAGTCCGTCTTTAGGTGAAACGACCTCAGGGAAACTGCAGGTTGGGGCTTTCTCAGGTTTCGTAGCTACACAGCTGTGGAACCATTACTTTCATTCTGACATTCATGTACAATCATTCAGTTGTTCCCTAGTTATTCCCATTAAATTCCTGTTTACCTAAATGGGGCCAGTACCAGCTCAGAATCACATTGAGGTTTATTCCCATTAAGTTCCTGTTTTACCTGAATGGGGCCAGTATCACCTTGCAATCATGTCAAGGTTTATTATCATGATGTTTATTGTGTTTCACTTTCCCGCCTGGTCAGGGGTCAGTGCCTCAGAATCACATCAAGTTCTGTCTTACCTGGCCTGGACAGCCACCTGGTTCTCTGTCTCACTTCACCTGGTGAGAGCTCCAGTCTGGGGCCTCAAAGTCCTCTTTGACCTCCTGGGAGGAGACCCTGGAAAGCCTTTGGGGGTGCATACTACTCTGTTCCAGAGGTCGCAGGCAGGCTGCAAGGTCCAGGAGCTGCAGCCTCTATGACCAGTGGGGGGGTCCCGGCTTGATCTCTTAGTGGCCTCCAGAAATGTTGTAGGAACTTCTGGAAATCAAGAAACCAATAGTTGTTCCAGGTGAAGGAAAGAGTTTATTTAAACCAGTGGGCTGGCACGTGGATTATTCTAAAATGGTGTCAGTCCCCAGCTCAAGTTTTTAGGGAAATTTATAGGCTACTCCTAAGCGAGAGTTTAAGCAAGTTGTGTATATGTGGAAATGAAGCAAGTGGTTATACATAAACACGTGGTGACAAGGGCCCACAAGAATGTAGCAGTTTGGTAAAGAGTTCAGTGGTCCAGCAAAAAACCCAAAGGTGGGAAATCCTCAGCCCAAAGTTCTTGGCAACCATCTTATTGTTGCTGAGTTGCTGTCACACACATACATAAATAGCTACTAAACAGCAATGACAGGAGAGCATTGTTGTGGATTAAGCTGTTGCTCTAGACTCCAACAAATTAGGTTAAAAATCAAAATGAGAACTAGAGGTAGCTCAATGGTAGAGTTTCTTGCCTAGCTTGAACAAGGCTGGAGTTTGAGTCCTAGCATGGGAAAAGAAAAGCCATTCATAACAAACATTCCATATCAAGAAATTAAAAATAAACCATTTACATGAACTTCCCAGAAATCAAGATGAGAGAGATGTCAAATTTCACAAACAGGCCTGTTTCCCTTGGCATAATCATGACGTTCCCTTTGCCTTAATTCTTACATGAAAAGGTAACCTGAAGTCACCTGGTGTTAACCAACCAGGTATTTTTCTATTGTTATTTTCTGGTTTTTGCTTTGCAAAGAAAGTAACTTTGGAGTGATGAATTCACTTTCTTTTTATGGTTTCTTTTTGCCTTTTCTGGCTATAAACCACCCTCTTCTGCTGTACTCATCAGGAGCACTTACTGTATTTTATGGAATGAAGTGTTGTCTAATTAGAAAGTTGAAAGTACATAGAAATGGAAATTAAGAAAAGTTTTTCCTTTGCAAAGACAAAATGGTAAGATCACAAACAAGAGGAAAAAGGGAAAAAATGTGAATTCCAATGCTGTCTGAAAAGCTGAGAGATGCTGCTCGGAAACAGTCCTCTCCTTTCTAATACTGCCATGTGAACATGGCATTGGGGATGTGGCTCAGTGATATAGCACTTGCTTAGCATGCAAAGGCTTGGACTCAATCCCTAGCATCACATACTTTGAGGATGAGGATGATGAGATGGAGGAGGAAGATAAAAGACCTAAGAGTCAAGCATGCTAGCACACACTTCACCTGTAATCCTAGAATTCTGGAGACTGAAGCAAGAGGGTCTCGAGTTCAAACACTGCTTGGGCTACTTAGTGAGAGTCTGTCTTTAAAATTCTAGCCAGTTATGGCGGTGCGTGCCTTTAATCCCAGCACTCGGGAGGCAGATACGGGTGGATCTTTGCGAGTTAAAGCTCAGCCTGGTCTACATAGCAAGTTTCATTCAGGTCAGCTGTGACTACAGGGAGACCCTGTCTCAGAAAACCAACCAAGTAACCAACCAACCAACCATTTGGTTAGTAGATCACTTGCCTAGCATGCTTAAGGCCATGGCTTCAATCTCTATAAAGCTTCTAGACTGGGGCTAGGGATGTAGTTCAGTTGGTAAAGTGCTTGCTTAGCTTGCTCTAAAGCCCTGGGTTCCACCCGTAGCACCATGAAAATCGGGCATGGTGGTGCACACCTGTAATCTCAGCACTCTGGGGTTAAGGTAGGAAGCCCAGAAGTTCAAGGTTACCTTTCGCTACTTAGAGAGTTGGAGATGACTTCAGACTACAGGAGACCTTGTCTTAGAAAACAAAAACAAGCCCCAACATATAAAGATGTAAATAAATGAACAAATAAATTTGTTTTTTAAATTTTATTATTTTTATTTTATGTATGTGTATGTATTGCCTGCATGTAGGTAAATGCACCCATGTTGTACAATGCTTGGGGAGGACAGAAGAGGCTGTCAGATTCCCTGGAACTGGAGTTATGGACAGTTATTAGCTGCCATGTGGGTGCTGGAATTCAAACCTGGGTCTTCTGCAAGAACAGTCAGTGTTCTTAACCACTGAGCCATCTCTCCAGCCCCATAAATAAATTTATTTTTAATAAAGGAGAACTTGTTGGGAAAAGTAGATGGGGTAAATTTCTGGGTGAATATGATCAAAATGTTTACACGTATGAAATTGTCAAGCCAAAAAATATATTCTATTAAAAAAAATACAGATTTAGAGCTGGATAGGTGGTGTGAAACCCTCCTCTGTGGCCCCCTGCCATGGACTCCTGAGACCCCTGCCCCTCTTTAGGAATAATGGCTCTTTCTTGCTTCTGTAAACTGCTTGATTGCTAAGCTGAGAGGACAAACTGCACTGACCCCATTTTGACTAGTTGTTTCAGGCAAGCCTGGACCTGTCCAGGCATGTTGTAATCTCCACCTACTACCCCCACCCCAGGAGGCTATAGATCAAGCAGGCCCAGGCATATAGCAGCCTTATAAGGTAAGAACAGAGACTTCTGGCCTCACAGATAACAGTCAGCACATTCTATAGCTCCGAGGGTAACACCCCCCAATGAGAAACCTCCAGGACTTCATCCCTTGTAACCAATCAATTCAAAAGTGTGTTGGCGCATGTGGGCTCCTCGGACCAATCAAGATGTAACTCTGTTATTCCCCTCCTGCCTTGGTCTAAAACCTATAAAAGGCTTCCTTCCCCTGCAATTGGGGCTCTCAGCACAGATCCATTGTGTTGGTGAGGTCTGAGAGCTCAAGCTTAAGCCTGAATAAAGACTCTTTGTTCTTGCATGCCCTCTGGATTCCATGGTTATTCTTGGGGGTCCATTCTCTGGGCACAATATTTGGGGGCTCGCCTGGGATCCCCAAGACCCCCCCCCACGGGACCCCAGAGAGCTGAGTCTGCCTGATCCGATCAGTGAGTGTCTCTTGTTTTTGTGTCTTTTGTATTTGTGCGCATCTGATTTTGGGGCCCAGTTTGAGATTGCTGGTTGGAGGTCTAGGTGGACTCTCTGTAAGGCCCCAGGCCGTGGGACTCAGGAGACGTCCCGGACCCACCTGGTGGGGATTGGATTCCCTTGGTAAATTTGGAAGGACGGAGCGGGTCGAGCCTGCCAGAAGGTGAGAGGCCATCGTCCTATTTTCAGTTTAAGGCACCAATTAACCGTGTGTTGTTTTTCTGTGTGTTTGTGTTTTTTGTTGTGTTTGTGACTCTTACTGCATTAGAAGAGATGAGACAGAACCAAGTAACTCCTCTTGGCCTTTTCCAGGATCACTTCTCGGAGTTCAAAGCCCAGGCTGGTAGCCTGGGATTAGGAGTAAAGAAAGGGAAGCTCTTTATGTTTTGCAGGAATGAATGGCCGACCTTTGGGGCTGGTTGGCCTGAAGAGGGGACGTTCGACCTGCGCACCATCTACAGAGTAAAGGCTATAATTTATGGCCATCCAGGCCACCCTGATCAGGTCCCTTACATTATGACTTGGCAGGTTATGGTGGAGGAGCCTCCAAAATAGCTAAAGCTGTTCCTTCCTCCTCCCCCCACTGGCCCAAAGCTGACCGTCCTCACCCTGTGTGAGGATGAGTGGCAGAGAAATGAAACCAGACCCTCTGCCCCTCTCTACCCTGTCTTGCAAGGAGGCACAGGGGAAGAACTTCTGCTTGAGCCACCACCCTATCAGCCTGTCCCACAAGCAGAGCCTCATGACAACCCAGGGGAGGGGGAGGCAGCCCCACCCCAGGAGGTGGGAGAACACCCTCCCCAGACATAGGAGGGTCCAAAGGGGGCAGCCACGGCTGGTGGCAGACTCTACTGTCCTTCCCCTCCGGCCTGTGGGGCTGCTCACTGAAGCAGGGGACCAACAGATGCAGTATTGGCCATTGGCAACTAGCAACCTCTACAATTGGAAGCTGCAAACAGCTAAGTTTTCTGAGAAGCCCCAAGGTCTAATTGATTTGCTAGAATCTGTTTTGTTTACCCACCAGCCCACTCGGGATGATATTCAGCAGCTTTTGCAGGTCCTGTTCACCACTGAAGAAAGTGACCGGATCCTGGTTGAAGCCCACAAGCTGGTCCCTGGGATGGATGGGAATCCCACCACCAATCAGGCCCTGATAGGTGAAGCCTTTCCCCTGGTTAGGCCGAATTGGGACTTCAATGTGGCTGAAGGTAAGGAGAGGCTCCAGGTCTACCGACAGACTCTAATGAGGGGTTTTCGGGCAGCTGCAAGGCATCCTACCAATTTGGCCAAGATTAGTGGTGTGCAGCAAGGGAGGGCAGAATCACCCGCAGCATGCCTAGAAAGGATCCTTGAGGTGTTCCGTACCTATACTCCAATGGACCCGGAAGCACCCGAGAATAAGAATGCAGTGATCCTGGCGTTCATGAACCAGTTCATGAACTGCACCCAATATTAGGCGCAAATTGCAGAAATTGGACAGACTGGCAGATAAAACCCTGCCAGAGCTTCTGGCAGTGGCTGAGAAAGTCTACAATAATCGAGAGAGTCCTGAGGACAAGCAGGCCTGGGTCGCCGCTGCTGCCAGTGCCAAGCAGACCCACGACTTTGCCAAGATTCTCCTGGCCACATCGACCAGGTCCCCAGGTGAAAGAGAACGCCAGCTACGATGCCTATCTGCTGAACAAGGTAGGAGATGCCCAGAAGGGCGACCAAAATTGTTGAAAAACCAATGCGCCTATTGTAAGAAAATGGGCCACTGGAAGAAGGAATGTCCAGAAAGAGCAGCCGGGCAGGAGCAGATCCATGAAGGAACACGAGTCCTGGAGCTTGGGGAATGGAGCGAATAGGGAGGACGGGGTTCGGATCCCCTCCCCGAGCCCAGGGTAACTCTTAGAGTGGAGGGGACACCTGTGTACTTCCATGTAGACACAGATGCTCAACATTCAGTGTTAACAGAGACCCTTGGGAAATTGTCAAACAAAAGGTCTTGGGTACAGGGAGCGACTGGCATGAACCAATATTCATGGACCACCCGAAGGAAAGTGGACTTAGGCATGGGCTGGGTGTCTCACTGCTTCCTAGTCATGCCAGATTGCCCCTACGCACTCTTAGGTAGAGACTTGCTTACCAAAATTGAAGCCCACATCCATTTTTCACCTAATGGGGTTCATTTAATATATAAAGGAGGCCACCTCATTCAGGTACTGACCTTGCAACTGGAAGATGAGTATCGACTGCACCAAAAACTGGACCCCCAACCAATGGAGGAGATTTCTGTTTGGCTGCAGGAATTTCCTCTGGCCTCGACTGAGACTGGCTGGCAGCCCACCGGCCACCCATCTGGGTGGAGCTGAAACCAGGAGCCTTTCTGGCTTGGTGAAGCAGTATCCCATGTCCCATGAAGCCAGATCAGGGGTTACCCCACACATCTGGAGGCTAAGAGACCAGGGCATCCTAGTACCCTTCAGGTCTGTATGGAATACACCTCCCGGTAAAGAAGCCAAACTCAAACGATTACCGGCCAGTACAGGATCTGAGAGAAGTAAGCGGGTCATGGATATCCATCCCACGGTGCCTAATCCCTATACCCTCCTGAGCTCCTTGCCACCCTCCAGGAGCTGGTATACTGTACTAGATTTAAAAGACGCCTTCTTTAGCCTGCCCTTAGCCAAGGACAGTCAGCCATTCTTTGCCTTCAAATGGCAAGATCCAGAGGTCGGTTTCAATGGACAACTGACCTGGACTCACCTGCCTCAGGGATTCAAGAACTCGCCCACTCTCTTTGATGAGGCACTTCATGAAGATCTGGGTGAGTACAGGCTGGAACACCCCCAGCTCACCCTATTGCAGTATGTAGATGACATCCTGATAGCTGCTGATGATGCTCTACTATGTCAGCAAGGAACTAGGGATTTGTTGGAGACCCTGGGCAGGCTAGGATATTGGGCTAGGATATTGGCTAAGAAGGCACAAATGTGTTGTCAAGAAGTGATTTATCTAGGGCACATTCTAAAGTAAGGACAAAGATGCCCACTCTGTTCGATGAGGCACTTCATGAAGATCTGGGTGAGTATAGGCTGGAACACCCCCAGCTCACCCTATTGCAGTATGTAGATGACATCCTGATAGCTGCTGATGATGCTCTACTATGTCAGCAAGGGACTAAGGATTTGTTGGTGACTCTAGGCAGGCTAGGATATCAGGCACCCGCTAAGAAGGCACAAATGTGTTGTCAAGAAGTGATTTATCTAGGGTACATCTAAAAGAAGGACAAAGATGGCTCACAGATTCCAGGAAAGAAACGGTGCTGAAGATTCCAGTCCCCAACTCCCAGAGAGCAGTGAGAGAGTTTTTGGGATCAGCAGGGTTTTGCCACCTCTGGATCCCAGGGTTTGCTGAATTGGATAAGCCTCTCTATGAGGCTACAAAAGAGAATGAGACTTTCGTTTGGACGGGGGAAAGAGAAAGGGCCTTTAATGAAATTAAGCAAGCCCTCTGGACGGCCCCGGCTTTGGGGCTCCCCAATGTCACCAAGCCTTTCCACCTCTACAAAGATGAAAATAAAGGAGTAGCCAAAGGAGTCCTGACTCAAACGTTAGGACCCTGGAATAGACCAGTGGCATACTTGTCTAAGAAACTTGATCCAGTAGCCGCAGGACGGCCACCGTGTCTGCGGATTATAGCTGCTACTGCCCTTCTAGTCAGGGATGCAGATAAATTGACATTAGGGCAAGAACTGCACATCACCACTCCTCGTGCTATTGAAGGAGTTCTTAAGCAGCCACCCGACCGCTGGTTGAGCAATGCCCAAATAACCCATTATTAGAGCTTACTTCTTAACCTTCTGAGAATTCGGTTCCTCCCAAGCACCGCCCTTAACCTAGCCACCCTGCTGCCTGACCCGACTTGGATGTGCCCGTGCAGGATTGCACAGGCATCCTGAGCCAGGTACATGGGCTCAGAAACGACCTGACTGATCGGCCACTCTCCAATGCAGAAGCTACTTGGTTCACTGATGGAAGCAATTTCATGAAGGATGGGCAGAGGTATGCAGGGGTGGCAGTGGTAACTGAGACTGAGACTGTTTGGGCAGCGGCTTTGCCTGCGGGAACCTTGGCTCAGAGGGCCGAACTGATAGCTCTGAGGCCCTTAGTCTTGGAAAGAACAGGCGATTGAATGTGTACACAGACAGCCGATATGCCTTTGCTACGGCACATGTGCATGGAGCCATCTACCAGGAAAGGGGGCTTCTCACAGCAGAGGGAAAAGCTATTAAAAATAAACAAGAAGTTCTTGGCTTGTTGGTGGCTTGGCAGCTCTATGGCTGCCTAAGAAGTCAGCTATTATCCACTGCCCTGGGCACCAGAAAGCTAAAACGCCCATAGCTCGGAGAAATCAGAGAGCAGACCGGGTTGCCAAAGATGTAGCTCTGGAGGCCTTCCAGATTTTGCCAATCCAGCTGCCAGATCCCACCCCCCCATCCTACCTGATCAGCTTCACTATTCCCAAGAGGATATAAAACTGATACACAAACTTCCCATGACCCAAAAGATCGAGGCTTGGTGGCATACAGGCGACTGTAGAATTATTCTGCCAAATGACTTGGCCAAAGACCTCCTCACACACATCCACCGAACCACTCACCTGGGTACAAGGAAAACAGCTGAACTCTTAAGAAATGCTCACTTAAATATCTTCAATCTCCACCCACTGGTTAATACAGTCTCCTCTGCATGCCTTAGTTGCAAGCTGACCAATGCTGAAATCCATCCTAAGGAAAAAGGGGCTTGAATGAGGGGCTCTAGACCAGGGGCCCACTGGGAGATGGACTTTACAGAAGTTAAGTCAGGCAAGTATGGGTACAAATATCTACTAGTTCTGGTAGACACCTTTTCAGGATGGACTGATGCCTTCCCCACCAAGCATGAGACTGTTCAGGTGGTAGCCAAGAAATTGCTGGAGGATAGCTTACCCAGGTATGGCATCCCAGCCCTTCTGAGTGCCAACAACGGGCCAGCCTTTCATCACAGGTAACCCAGGAATTAGCTAGGATATTGGGGGCAAGATGGAAATTACATTGTGCGTACAGGCCCCAGAACGCAGGACAGGTAGAGAGGATGAATGGGACTCTAAAAGAGACCCTTACCAAATTAACCATGGACACTGGCAGGGACTGGGTGGCTCTCCTTCCCTTTGCCCTGTATAGGGTGAGGAACTCACCCTATCTGCTAGGACTGACCCCCTATGAAATCATGTTTGGAAGACCCCCCCATCCTCCCCAGTCTAAGAACTGAACTAATTGCTGAATTTGATAACCTACAGTTGCTTCATTCTCTAGAAGCGGTGGCTCGGGTGCATAGGGATGTATGGTCCCGGCTGAAAGCTATCTATGAGACTGCTCCCCCTCCTACCTCGCACAACTACCAGCCTGGCGATTGGGTCTATGTCTGTAGACACCATAGACACCACCAAGAGACCTTGGAACCTCGCTGGAAAGGATCGTACGTAGTGCTCCTGACAACCCCAACGGCGGTGAAGGTAGATGGAGTTGCCACCTGGATCCATCACACTCATGTCCGACTAGCAAGTTCCTACCCAGACCCAGACAACCATCACCCTCCGTAGACCTCTACGCTGGATCCAACAACATGGAAAGTCCACAAGAACGTAGACAATCCCCTCAAGCTAAGGCTGTGCCGCTCTTGATGTTTACTCTGCTGTTTGGAATGAATGTATGTATAACTGCTAACCCTCATCAACCTTACAGTCTCACCTGGCAGCTCCTAGACACCCCTACTGGAGACATCCTGGTCCAGACATCCAAGATCGCCCTGCTAAACACCTGGCATCCAGAGCTAGGCTTCGATCTCCAATGCTTACCCCCCAGACAGAGGTATGGGGGGCTATGTCATGCTCATTACTATGTCTGTCCTGGGAGCAGAGGTAGAGACTGGGGAAAACAATGTGGGGGAACCAGTGATTATTTTTGTAAACCCTGGGACTGTGTGAGTACAGGGGACATCTACTGGACAGCCCCCGTTAAAGATGATCTTATCAAGGTTGTCCGTAACAACACCCCTGATGCCATCCATTTATTGCGGGCAGAAAGTTAGAACATGTCCTACGAAAACAGGCTGCAACCCTGTTAAGGTGGTGTTTACTGATGCAGGAAAAAGAGACACCACCTGGGAGGTAGGAAAAACGTGGGGATTGAGAACTCTCAACCCAAGCCCCAGGGCCGGGGGGGGGTCCTTCAGTATCATTCTCAGAAAGGAAACCCCCACCTCACTGGTACCCCAAGGTGTTGACCCCCACCTGGTTTTAGTACTCCTAGAATCCAACCCCAGCCCTAAGCCCCCACCCCTGAGGGAAAGTACAACAGTCTTTCAGAGAGCAGCAGTAGTTGCGGGGACACCTACAGCTTCACCCTCAGACCACCCTATTTGGCCACTGATCACCTCCACTTTCGAGGTGCTCAATGCCTCCAAGCTGGACCTAACTGTAGAGTGCTGGCTTTGTCTGAGTGCTCAGCTGCCCTTCTATGTGGGCATAGCTGTAGTAGGTAATTACTCCCGAGTTAGTAGTAACCAATGCACCTGGGGACAGCAGTAACTGGGGCAGGGAACTGTGCCCTGCCCCCTGGTGCCCATGTACCCTCAGGGCTATGTAACCACGTAGTCTCTGTTTCAAATGGTACTTATTACTCTGCCACTTCTGGATGGTGGGCCTGCTCTACTGGTTTGACCCCCTGCAGTCATGGGACTGTCCTGAATAACATAAAAGGTTACTGTGTCATGGTACAGCTATTCCCCAAGATGACTTACTATGGGGACACCCAGATGGAGCTAGCCTACACACCCCTTTCTGCCCTCAGAACTAAGAGAGCCATAGGGACTGCAGCCATTTTGTTATCCTCCTTAATTGGTCTAGGTATAGCAGAGTGACCGGAGTGGGCACCTCGGCCTTAATTTTACAGGACCAAAACTACAGAGCTCTCCAGGTAGCGATTGACGATTGACGCAGACCTCAGGAGTCTGGAACAGTCTGTAACTAAATTAGAACAATCCCTAAACTCACTAGCAGAGGTCACCTTACAGAATAGAAGAGGTCTTGACCTCCTTCTTATGCAACAAGGGGCCTTGTGTGCAGCCCTAAAAGAAGAATGTTGCTTTTCTGCTAACCACTCTGGGGTGATGAGAGATTCTATGGCTCTGCTCGGGAAAAGTATCAAGGATAGAGAACAAAAGGACCCCGGATGGTACGAGCAACTGTTTAATTGGTCTCCCTGGCTCACCACCTTAGTCTCCACCTTAGCTGGACCTATAACCCTCCTTCTGTTAATAATAACTATTGGGCCATGTATCGTCAATCGGCTGGTTGCCTTCATTAAAGAACGAGTGAGTACAGTACAACTCACGGTCCTGAGGTCCCAGTATCAGCCCTTAGAACCCCTATCAGGGACCCCAACCTAGACCCATGATTGGGTCTTCTCTAAGTTACAAGGAGAGGGGGAAATGTGAAACCCTCCTCTGTGGCCCCCTGCCATGGACTCCTGAGACCCCCCTTGTCCCTCTTTAGGAATAATGGCTCTTTCTGTAAACTGCTTGATTGCTAGGCTGAGAGGACAAACTGCACTGACCCCATTTTGACTAGTTGCTTCAGGCAAGCCTGGACCTGTCCAGGCATGTTATAATCTCTGCCCACTACCCCCACCCCAGGAGGCTATAGATCAAGGAGGCCCAGGCATATAGCAGCCTTATAAGGTAAGAACAGAGACTTCTGGCCTCACAGATAACAGTCAGCACATTCTATAGCTCCGAGGGTAACACCCCCCAATGAGAAACCTCCAGGACTTTATCCCTTGTAACCAATCAATTCAAAAGTGTGTTGGCTCCTGCGGGCTCGGACCAATCAAGATGTAACTGTTATTCCCCTCCTGCCTTGGTCTAAAACCTATAAAAGGCTTCCTCCCCTGCGATCAGGGCTCTCAGCACAGATCCATTACGTTGGTGAGGTCTGAGAGCCCAAGCTTAAGCCCAAATAAAGACTTTGTTCATGCATGCCCTCTGGATTCTGTGGTTATTCTTGGGGGTCTGATCTCTGGGCACAACAGTGGCTTGGCTCTTAAGAGTACTGGCTGCTCTTGCTGAGGACCTGGGTTCGAATCCCAGCACCCACACCCCTGAAACTCCAGTTCTGGGGGAATCCAACGCCCTCTTCTGGTCTCTGTGGCACTGCACGACATAGTCACACATACTTTCAGGCAACACACTCCCACACATAAAGTTTAAAAATATTTTTTTTTGGTCTTTTTGAGATAGGGACTCCCTAAGGCCCCAGCTGGCCTGGAACTCACTATGTAGACCAGGTTGGCGTTGAACTCACAGAAATCCGCCTGTCTTTGCCTGGAGTGCGGGGATTAAAGGCTTGACGCCACCACGCCCAGCTAAAATAATACATTTTTGTTGTCTTTTTTTTTTATTTTTGGCGCTGAGGCTTGAAGCAGAGCCTTAGGCATAAAATGAAATTTTAAACATATTAAAAAAGACGTAGACTACGCATCCTCATGCCAAGTAGAGGCTTCTGGAAAGCAAGAGGTAACCTCAACACAAGCTCCACCCTGTGCCCTAAAGCTGCCCCCATCCACAGGCTCAGGTCCTTCTACTTTAGTCTGGGCGGGAGAGCGAGCGCAAGAGCTCTTGGGAGAAATTTGGCTCAGCAGCAGTTGATTAGTCAGGCCTGAGGAAGATGGCGTCCTCGGAGCAGTCCGAGCAGCCGAGCCAGGTGAGGGGGAGTGGGGCTACTGGGTCCGGGCAGCGCCGACCGGGGCGCGAGCGGCGCTCGGCGCATAGATGGCATCCGGGTGGGGACCCCCGAGTCGTCCCAGCCGGGGACCCCGACGCCGTCCGTCCCCGGGCCCCGCCCCTCTGCTCGGGTCCTCCCCGCCGGGCTCCTCCCCCGTGACCCCTCGGACCACATTGCCGAGCTGGGGTCTCGGCATGGGCCGCAAGCCACTAGCTACGCGCCCGTCGGCCTCTCGGAGTCCCGCTGGCCTTGGTCTGGGAGGGTGGCGGGCCCGGGGAGGTGCCGCAGCCCGGGCGGGGAGGGCCCCGGGGGGGAGGTGGAGAGGCTCGTGGGTCCCCGGCTGTCCCCTCGGAGAGGGGCCCGGCTCCCAGGGTCCCCCAGCTGCAGCAGCCCTCCAATGGCAGCTCGGGGGCTCCAGGACCTCCGGCGTCCCCTTGGCATGTCGGAGGTGGCAGATTCACCCCTGCCCGCCGAGCGCGGTGGCAGGAAGGGGGGCGTAGGTCTATAACAGACGCCACCAGCTGTGGCCGGGAAGCCTGCCCTCCTTAGGTTTGCTGTTCTGGCCCTCCACCTTCGGATTGAACGGGAAGGTCCAGTGTGGACGGCTTCTGCTGTCAGGAAGCAGTGATGGCAGTGATTTGTCATCTCAAGGTGGGGTGGGATTAGAAGAGGCCAAGGGACCATCCTTTTACTGTCATACAGAGGACACGTTATGTTTACTTTATTGTTACTATTTTTGGTCTTTTTGAGACAGGGTTTCCCTGTAGCCCCAGCTGGTCTGGAACTCACTATGTAGACCAGGCTGGGCTTGAACTCAGAGATCTGCCTGCTTCTGCCTCCATATGCTGGGATTAAAGGCGTGTGCTACCATGCCGCTATTATTTTTTTTAATATGTATGAGTGTCTTGTCTGCATGTCTGTAAGTGCACCTGTATGTGTAGTGCCTGTGGAGAGCAGAAGAGGGCGCTGGAGTCCCTGGAACAGTTGTTAGTGGCCATGTGGGTGCTGGGAATTGGACCCAGTCCTCTGCAAGAGTAGCCAGTGCTCTTAACCACTGAGCCATCATTTCTTCAGCCTCTACACACATTCATTTATACATTTATTTAGTGTGTATATTCACAGGCCTGCCTCCCCTAATGCCCATGCTCACCCTGGATTAGAACTGCTTCTTGGCTGTCATTCAGGTGGTAGAGTGCTTGCCTAGTAGGCACAAACCTGTGGGTTCCATTGCCAATGCTGCATATAGCTGGTGTGGTGGTACACACCTGTAATCACAGCACTGCACTTGATGTGGAGGCAGGAAGACCAGGAGTTGGTTGTCCTTGGCCGAATATCAAGTTTAACACTCCCTGGGAGTGTGTTATGGGGATCAAACTCAGGTCCTCAGGCTTGGCCTTTATTCTTGGAGCCATCTCAGTGGCCCCAAAGAAATGCTTGTTATCTAACTGGCTCTTCCCTTTGTGAGGTGCAGAAGCAGGTACTAACAGTTTGTAATATGCCCCAAATCATTGTGTACCGTTGAGCCCAGATTTCAACACACATTATGTGTACTTCACTAGTTGGCCATCCATGTTTACATTTAATTAGGATAGACCTAGGAAGAAAAAGTGGTTTCCGCCTGGGACCTTACTCATCTCTCACCTCCTTGAAGCACCTTTAAGAGTTTTCATCAGCTCACCAGTATCTCACTTCTTTCCTAGACTATCGCTTAATGTTTCTTTACTGTCAATTACTCATGATAAATCAGTTAGCGGAATTGTACTTAATGGAGTTGGGGCACTTAGAGCAGCCTCTGTTAGCAGTGATTCCGAGTGATGTGTGTATGGTAAACATCAAAAAAAAAAAAATTCAGTGCTGATCCTGGACTTCTCACTGTCCCAGGTTCTGGAGTGTGGGGTGTCTGAGAAGAGCCTCCTTTCTTCCCTTACCCCACTGAGTTTGCTGAAAAAAAGCCCAGGCTCTTCAGGGTCCAAGTTTTTTGGAACTGCTTTAGGAATGCTATAGGCTGGGATTGAAGGGTGTCCAAAGTTCTTGGTTCCGCTAGACATTCAATTTGTCAGTTCTGTGAAGGGTACTGAGACTCTGGCCACTCGGAACCGTTGTCCTGCTGAAAGATTCCTTTGGTTCTGGGGTTGCCCTCTTTGTATGTGTGGGAAGGGGGTCTGAGGTCTTTTAAGGGATTGGTCAACAGGTCTTTGGTTTTCAGTCCTGCTTCTCCTTTGCCCTGCTTTTCAAACTGATAGAGATGAGATTACAGATGAGATTACATCAGAATGTGCCTGGGGAGAGGCTTTAAACCCTTACTGTCAGATTCTACCACTGTCTAACAATAAACAATGGACTGCAAACTCACTATGTAGATCAGGCTGGCCTTGAACTCACAAAGATCCACCTGCCTCTGCCTCCCAAGTGCTGGGACTAAAGGTGTGCGCCACCATGCCCAGCAACATTCTTTTTTTAAAAAAAATGTATATATATATGTCTTTTTGAGACCCTGTAGCCCCAGCTGACCTGGAACTCGCCATGTAGACCAGGCTTGAACTCATAGAGATCCACCTGCCTCTGCCTCTCTCTCCTGGGATTAAAGGCATGTGCCACTACACCTAAATCTTTTTTTTTTTTTTTTAATCTTTTTGAGACAGGGTCTCCGTGTAGCCCCAGCTGTCCTGGAACTATGTCGCCCGGGGTGGCCTTGAACTCAAAGAGCTCCCCCCGCCTCTGCCTCCCAAGTGCTGGGATTAAAGGCATTTGCCACCATGCCCAGCTTACCTAGCTCTTTTTTAAAAAAAATATTGTTTTATGTGTATGCATGTATTGCCTGCATATAAGTGCACCTGTGTCCTGCAATACCCATGAAGGTCAGAAGAGGGTGTTGGATCACCTGGAACTGGAGTTATGGGTAGTGTTAGCTACCATGTGGGTGCTGGGAACTGAACCCAGGTCCTCTGCAAGAGCAGGTGGTGCTTTTAACTGCTGAACCATCTCTCTAGCCCCATACTTTCTCTTTCACAATAGATTTTACTGTGGCTGGCTTAAACATGGGATTTTCTTGCTTCAGCTTCCCAAGTGCTCAGATTACAGGCATTTACCACTGTGCCAGGGTTAAGTGCATTTAAAAAGCATTTATCGAGAACATTTTAGGTAGTCCAGGCTAGCCTTGAACTTGATCTATAGCCAAGGGTGACCTTAATCTTTGGATCCTCAGGACCTTGTGATAAGAATGCACCACCATGCCCAGTTATGTGGAACTGGAGATGGAGTTCAGGGCCTTGCATGTGCTAGTGGACATGCTGCCAACTGAGCTGCTTTGCCAGCATGGTGGTGCATGCTTTTAGTCCCAGCACTCAGTGAATTGGAGGCCAGCCTGGTCTACATAGTGAGTTCCAGGCCAGCTGGGCTACAGGGAGACCCTGCCTCAAGAAGACCAAAAAAAAAAAAAAAAAAAAAAATTTCGTTTGAGACACGGTCTCACCACTTAGCCCTACCTGGCTTGATCTTGCTATTTAGACTGGGCTGGCCTTGAACTCACAGAGATTACCTGCGTCTGCCTCCTGAGTGCTGGGATTAAAGGCTTGTACCACTACACCCGTCTTTTTGTTATTTATTTATTTATTTAATTTATTTTTTTGGTCTTTTTGAGACAGGGTCTTCCTGTAGCCCCAGCTGTCCTGGAACTCACTATGTAGACCAGGCTGGCCTTGAACTCTCAGTGATCCGCCTGCCTCTGCCTCCTGAGTGCTGGGATTAAAGGTGTGTGCCACCACGCCTGGCCCCTATTTTTGTTTTTATTTTTGTGCTGTGGGTGTCCCTGTAGAGGTCAATAAAGTGTTTCCCTTAGCCTTGCTTGACCTTGTTTCTACTTTTATTTCTTATTTCTTTTTGTACCTTATTTTTTGAGGCAGGGTCTCTCACTGAACCTGTAACTCTTGGATTTGGCTAGACCTGGAGTCCCAGGGATCCTCCTGTCTTTGCCTCTCCAGCAATGAGATTATAGGCATATGCCTCTGTGCTTGGCTTTATGTGGGTTCTAGGGGTTGAACTCAGGTCCTCATGCTTGTACAGCAAACATCTTACCTACTAAGCCATCTTTTCAGCCCCTATAAGCATACTTAAATTAAAAAAAATTATTGTCTTATTGTATACGTGCATGTGTGTGTGTGTGCATGCACATGTGTGTGCAGGCATGCCCATGTCACAATGTTCTTATGGGAGTCAGAGGACAACTTTGTGAGTTGGTTCTTTGCTTCCACCTTATATGGTTCTAAGATCAAACTCGGGTCATCAGGCTTTCGTGGCAAGTGCTTTTACCTGCTGAGCCGTCTGGCCGATTCTAAGCGCACTTCTCAGGACGTCTCCTCCTCTAGCATTTGCCTGTCCTTTCATTTTCCCATTTTGTCACTAGAGCAGGGTGGTGTTAAAGGATTGGTGAACAGGTCTCCCAGTCCTGGCAGGTGATAGACCTGTGGGCTGCACCAGTATTTTGTATCTCATAGAAAGTCTGTTAGTTGAACTAGTGGCATCTTTGCTGGTTTTAAGTGATGTGTGAAGAGCCCTTTTCCCTGAGAGGCAGTGTGGAGTGATGGTTACAAGTGTGGGCTCTAAAGTCAGCTCCTCTGGCTTGGAATTCTAGCCCCCTACTCATCAGCTGTGTGATTTTTTTTTTTTTTTTTTCTTTTTCCCTGGTCTTTTTGAAACAGGGTCTCTCTGTAGCTCCACCTGGCCTGGAACCCACTACATAGATCAGGCCTTGAACTCACAGAGACCTGCCTGCCTCTGCCTCCCAGTGCTGGGACTAAAGGTGTGGGCCACCACACCTGGCTCAGCTGTGTGGTCTTTGGCAGGTTACTTAGCTTTTGTTTATTTTGAGAGAGGCCTGGAACTTGCTACATAGATTGGGCTGGCATGGACCTCACAGAGACCCACCTGCCTCTTCTTAGTGTGGGGTTAAAGGTGTGCACCACCGTTCTTGGTCTACTTAACTTTTGTATCCTGAAATCCCTGTAAAACAGGATAACACTAGTACCTATTTCATAGAGTAGCTCTGAAGAGTAATTGGGCTCTTTATGTGAAAGGGCTTAGATTACCTGACACAAGTGTTATACGTTGGGGGGCTGGAGAGATGGCTCAGTGGTTAAGAACACTGGTTGCTCTTGCAGATGACCCAGCACCCACATGGAGCTAACAGCTGTCTGTAACTCCAGTTCCAGGGGGTCCAACAGCCTCTTCTGTCCTCTGCTGGCATTGCACGACACTGATGCACTTACCTACATGCAGGCAATACACGAATATATATAAAATAAAATAATAAATATTTTTTAAAAAGTGTTATACATTGGGGCTAGAGAGATGGCTCAGTGGTTAAGAGCACTGGCTGTTCTTGTAGAGGACGCAGGCTCGAGTCCCATCAAGCACATGGTGGCTAACAACTGTAACTCCATTTCCAGAAGATCTGATGCCCTCTTCTGACCTCTGCATACATGATTGCTTGACACAGGTGCACTTACACACATGCAGGTAATACACTCATATATATAAAGTAAAAATAATAAATTTGGCTGGGTGTGGTGGTACACACCTTTAATCCCAGCACTTGGGAGGCAGAGACAGGTGGATCTCTGAGTTCAAGGCCAGCCTGGTCTACATAATGAGTTCCAAGTCAGCTGGGGCTACAGGGAGATCCTGCCTCAAAAAGACCAAAACAAATAAATTAAAAAAAAGAGAAGGGTATAAGAAGTGTTATACAGGGTCTGGAGAGATGGCTCAGTGGTTAAGAGCACTGACTGCTCTTGCAGAGGACCCAGGTTCAATTCCCAGCACCCACATGGCGGCTACGAACTGTCCTTAACTCCAGTTGCAGGGGAATCTGAAGCCCTCTTCTGACCTCCATGGCATTGCATGACACAGGTGCGCTCACATACATGCAGGCAATGCACTCGTACACATAAAATAAAAATAATAAAATATTTAAAAAAAAAGAAAGAGAAAAAGTTTTACTTTATTATTCCATTTAATAAATCCTGGACTATCACATTTTCACTCCCAAATGGTTGAATATCTTTTTTCAAGCCCTATTGCATCTTCTCTGTTTTTTTGTTTTTGTATGTTGACCACTAATCTAGGGAAGTTATCTTCTTTGTTTTGAAGTAGCTGCCTTGAAATTGGAAAGGATATCTAAATGCTGTCTTTATGTTGCAGTCTCCACTTGATCTTTTATAATGGCAAAGTCTATTCTTTATGGTCTGTACTTAAGACAGTTGAAATTCCATTTATTGCTTCATATCCTGAAACAGGAGGTTAGTGAGTTCTAAGCCAGCCTGATGCTTGCCACCAAGCTGGACCTTCTGAATTTGTTCTCCAGAATGCACATGCTGTTAGGAGAGATTACAGCCACCACGCTCTTAGAAGTTTACATACACACAATAAATAAATGCAGTTTAAAAAAAAAATAAGGGACTGGAGAGATGGCTCAGCGGCTAAGAACACTGACTGTTCTTGCAAAAGACCCAGGTTTGAATCCCAGCACCCACATGGCAGCTAACAACTGTCCATAACTCCAGTTCTAGGGGATCTGACAGCCTCTTCTGTCCTCCGTGAGCATTGCACGCACAACATGGGTGCACTTACTTACATGCAGGCATAACACTCATACACATAAAATAAAATAATAGCCGGGTGTGGTGGTGTGCACCTTTAATCCCAGCACTTGGGAGGCAGAGGAAGGTGGCTCTCTGTGAGTTCAAGGCCAGCCTGGTCTACATAGTGAGTTCCAGGATAGCTGGGGCTACAGGGAGACCCTGTCTCAAAAAAGACCAAAAAAAATTAAAAAAAAAAAAAACTAAAAAATTTGAGCCAGCCTGAGCTACTTAGGAGACACTGTCTCATTTAAAAATAAATAAACAATAAATAAGAGAAAGAAAGATAGAGGCCAGTGGTGTAGCCTTTGCCTACAGTGTATAAACTGAGTTCTGTCTTCAGCACTGCAAGAACTCAAACATTAGAGGGACTTCAGCAATCTCTCATATCCTTCCTGTCACAGTTCCAAGATCTAAATCCTGAGGATTTCCCCATATCTTGGGAGTGGAGAGATGGCTCAGTGGTCAAGACCTGGGTTTGGTTCCCAGCACCCACATGGCAGCTTGAGCAACTATCTCCAGCCACAGGGGATCTGACACCTTCTTATGGCCTCCTTGGGCATTGCACACACAGGTGCACTTACATATGTGCAGGCAAAACATACACATAAAATAAAAATAAAAGATAAAGAAAAAAAGATTGCCCCTATCTTTTTTTTTAAATAGATAATTTATTGAGAATTTCATACATGCATATAAGGTATTTTGATCAAATCCATGCCCACTCCTCCCCCTCCAACTCCTGCCATATCTCCCCATCACTTTATTCTGATAACTTAATGTACTCTTTTTTTCTTCTTTGATTTATTTATTTTTATGGGGCTTTTGGCTACTCTAACATTCCCCCCTCTGAAGAGGTAACCCCAAAATCTTTTAAGGATTAGATACAAGCTCCCAAATACTTTCAACATTTTGGCCTTTGGAACAGAGTATGTTGCTAAGAGGCCCAAGGACATTTTGACTTTTAGCCAAGAAACTGGCTACTTTTCTTTGGGGTCTTTTTACCCTAACTGCCTAGCCAATTCCTACCTCCTATTCTTATCACACCATCCTCTGAAGAGGTTACCCAAATTGCCAATAGGGAATCGGGATGCAGACAGCTCTGGCTTCTTCCATGCTGATCAGGGATGCAGGGTGAAGCAATTGGAGTACCCCTTCACTGGGTCTACCTAAAAGACTCCCAAATTGCATAACTCTTATCTCTAAGGGTAAAAGAAAGTCCTTGAGTTGTGAGTAGGAGATGTGAAGGAGAAGTAAAGGCAAGAGTAATTAGCATTACAAGTTCTCTAGCTGGGGAACTAGAAAAAAGAACAGGGCAATTTTCAGATGTTCATATGAGTCCATTGTAATTTCTTGACAAGGGCTTCCAAAAGCATCCCTCTATTGGGTTCCTCCTCATTTTTCTTTTGTCTGCCAAGGCTGGACTCTAGAGTGATGGATTCAGGGTTTGTTTTCAGGTATTTTGACAGCTGTTGGAGTGGTTAGAATCAGTGTCCTTTCTCAAAGGCTTCTAGATGGTGGGGGGGGGCAAATTTATCCATCATTTTAGAACAATAGCTGGTTGTCTCCCTTAGCTACAGGTGGGCGCTACAGTAATGGAGACAAAGATTTGAAGTCTTACATCTGAACAGCACTTCCTGATTAGGAACAAAATCATCAATGAAAAATAATTGTCTAAATAACTTTTTATATGGACTCAATCCCTTGAACTCTTCAAGAAATATACTGATGACTTTACTCTTTGGTTATACTTTCCTTTTGGGTGTTTAAGACCGTACAGTTGGCCCAAAGAAATCATTTATTTTTACACTTAAGGTCTTTGAGGATCTGTTCCTCAGGGGTCACATGGGTTTGGGAGGAGCCCCTGGCTCCTTTCTTTTACCAGTTCCATCTGTGTGAAGATAAGTCAAAGGTCCTGCTCGACCATGTCTAGCTTCACTTGGAAGCATGAATGAGATGTTTCCTCCGAGTTGACCCTCCTCTTTGTAGACTGGGCACTGGTTCAAGTCCATCTTGTGGGGTCTCCATGTCCTCCCTGAACAAGAGGACAGGTGACTCACCACAGTTACAGGACCTTTTGAGAGATGTTCCATAGTCTCCTGGAACTTAGTGAACCTGGGAGGGCAAGGGGCAAACACTGTCCTTTAGGCCCCTCTGACCACATTAGTATAGATTGCCCCTATCTTGACTTAGTTTACCATAGATTTATTTTTTTTGTTTTGTTTTGAAGCAGGGTCTCCTGTAGTCAAGGTGGCCTCAAACTCACTGTGTAGCTGAGGATGACCTGCCTACACCTCCCTAAAGCTGAGAGAGATTACAGCCACCATGCCCAGTTTTTAAAAACATTTTTACGTTTATTTATGTGTGTGTTTGTGTGTCAGTACCACAAGTGCACACATGATGGCTGGAGGACAGCTTGTGTGAGTTGATTCTCTCTTTCCACCATGTGGTTCTTGGGATCAAACTCAGGTTGTCAGGGTTGGTGTCAGGTACCTTTACCCACTGAGTCATCTCACCAGACCCCCAGTTTTTTTTTGAGACAGGATCTTATGGAGCCCAAGCTGGCCTCTAACTCTCTGTGTAGCTTGAGGCTGACTTTGACTTTGAATTCCTGCTCTTGCTTCTGTCCATGTTCCACCAGGCTTGACTGTTTGTTTGTAGTCAGTCATCCTGTAGCCCCAACTCACCAACTGTAGACCAGGCTGGCCTAGAACTCCACCTCCCTCTGCTTCCATTTGCCTCCCAAGTGCTGGGATTAAAGATGTGCACCACCATGCTTATGTGGGCCTGTGTATGTCCTGGCTTGTGTGGAGGGCAGAGGACAATATGGCTGGACTTGGCTTTCTTCTTTCCCCATGTGGATACCGAGGATCAAACTCACTGAGCCATCTGGTGGTACCCCATTCAGTACTTTATGATTTTATTTTTAAAAAATTTTATGTATATGAGTGTTTTAATTTTTTTAAAAAATTAATTTTTAATTTTTATTTTTATATGTATGACTGTATTGCCTATGTACGTAAGGGTACCTGTGTCATGCAATGCCCGAGATCAGAAGAGAGCATTGGATCCCCCTGGAACTGGACTTACAGAAGGTTGTCAGCTGCCATGTGAGCTGGGAATCGAACCCGGGTCCTCTGCAAGAGCAGTCAGTGCTCTTAACTGCTGAGCCATCTCTCCAGCCCCTTGTATGAGTGTTTTGCCCACATGTATGTATGTGTTCCAGGTGCTATCTTAATTTATTGATCTGTTTACTAGTTGATGAACATTTAAATTATATTAGTTTTGTTTTGTTTTTTGGTCTTTTTGAGAAGGTCTCCCTATAGCCCCAGCAGTCCTTGAACTCGAAGAGAGCGTGCGCCACCACACCCTGCTAGATTGTATTAGTTTTCTATTGCTGCATAATAGTATTACCATAAATTGGACAGCTTAAAAACAACACTTATTATCTCACAGTTTCGGTGGATCAATCAAGACACAGCTAAATCTTTTCTTTTTTGAGATGATCTCACTATGTAGCTCTGGCTTGCCTTGAACTCACAGAGATCTGCCTGCCTCTGTCTCCCAGGTACTAAGATTAAAAGCATACATCACAAAGCAAGGCCGGAGCTGAGTCTTACCAGGAGGCAGTCAAGGTATTTGTGGGGGCTGTGGTCTTATCCTGGAGAATGATCAGCTTCCTAGCTGAAGTCTCAACACTAGTTTCTTCCAGACCGGCAGACTAGGAGTCTGTTACTGTTTGCCAAAGACTACAAAATGATCATTAGAATCGTGTGTCTCACCCACGGTGATGTAATTACACACAGCCTGTCACCTTTGGCATACTCTTTTGGCAGGAGCAAGTCACAGGTGCCAAAACCCAGCCTCTAAGAGGGAAGGGAACACAAATACAGCAGGAGGGGAATGTGGAGGACACCCTAGGATCTGTTCCTGTGGGCTTGATTCTAGCTTAAGGCTAACCTGAATATTCATATGCAAGTGTTTGTAAGGGTGTTTTCATTGTTTTGGTTAATGGCCATGAGAGTCCAGTTGATGCACATTCCTGTCAGCACTTGGTATTGCCTGTCACCCTGGTTTTAGCCATCTAGTGAGTGTGCTGGGACTGTGTCCTGCGTTTCATTTGCAAACCTGTGACGACTAAGGTTTTCCTTAAGTGTCCTTGTTCAGGATCACTTGTTGATAAACCTTGTTAAAAACCAAGTAATTGAGCTGGGCATGGTGGCGTACGCCTTTGATCTCCCCTGTAGCTCCAGCTGTTCTCGAACTCACTATGTAGACCAGGCTGGCCTTGAACTCAGAGATCCACCTGCCTTTGCTTCCCGAGTGCTTAAAGGCGTACTCCATCACGCCCAGCTGTAACTTTATTTTTATAAGATTTTATTTTTATTTTTCATGGTGTGTGTGTGTGTATGAGTACCTGAGGCCAGAAGAGGGCATCACATTCGCTGGAGCTGAAGTTCTAGGTGGTTGAAAGCGCCTGACCTGGGTGTTGGGATCTGAACTCAGGTCTTCATGCTTGAGCAGCCCGATGGCCTCTTGCATGGTAGGTAAACTTTACTGTTAAGTTCTATTCCCAGCCCCTAGGTCTCCCAATAAATTTCAGTTGTGTGTATATGTGTTTGTAGGTATGTGTGTGTAGAGACCAGAGGCCAGCAGTTGTTTCTATCGCGTCGCTTCACTTTATTTTATTTATTTATTTTCTTTTTTTTTTGAGACAGGGTCTCAGTGTAGCCCCAGCTGGCCTGGATTTGCTATGGAGACCAGGCTGGCCTCAAACTCACAAAGATCTGCCTGCCTCTGCCTCCCGAGCCCTAGGGTTAAAGGCGTGTGCCACCACGCCCTGCCTACTTTATTTTTTAAAGAAAATATTACTTTTATTTTATGTGTATAAGTGTATTGTCTGCATGTATGTGAGTGCACCCGTGTTGTGCGATGCATGGAGGTCAGAAGAGGGTGTTGGATCCCCTGGAACTGAAGTTGTGGATGGTTGTTAGTCACCATGTGGGTGCTGGGAATTGAACCCAGGTCCTCTGCAAGAGCAGCCAGTGCTCTTAACCACTGAGCCATCTCTCCAGCCCGCACTTTAATTTTTTGAGACTTGGGTCTCTTACTGAACCTAGAGCTCACTGGTTGGGCTGGACTACCTGACCAGTAAGGTCTGGGAATCCTCTTGTTGCTTCCTGCTCTAGTGCTTGGGATCTGAACTCATGTCCTCATGTAGGCACTTGACGATTGAGCCTAATAAATTTTGAATCAGCATTTTAATATGGCCTTCCCATTCGTGGTGTGAGTATGTCTACATCCCACTCAGGTCTTCTGATTTTTATCAGCAGTTCTGTTGCTGTGGTAAAACACTGACCAATACCAAGGTGGGCAGGAAAGGGTTTATTGCTTTCTAAACTTCCAAGCTGAAGCCCTGCTTTCATATATAACCCAGGACCACCTGCCCAGGGGTGGCATCACCCACAGTGGGAGGAACCCTCCCACATCACTCAACAATCAAGAAAATGCCTCCTAGACATGCCCACAGGCCAATCTGATAAAGAAAATTCCCCAGCTGAGGTTCCCTCTTCCCAGATGTGTCAAGTTGACAGCAGAAGCATCCAGCACAATTGACCCCTTGTCCACTTGACACACAAACATATCACTGTTGAACTATCCACTTTTTGTCTCCAAGATATGATGTTAATATTAATGTCACAATATTATGCAGAGTACAACTTTAAAAGTCCACAGTCTTTAAAAAAATTCAAACACTTTAAAAGTTCACAGTCTCTTGAAAAAGTCTCTTAACTGTGTGCTTCTGTAAAATCTAAAACAAATTACATACTGTCTTATTTCAAGGGGGAAGAACTGGGCACACTTAAGTAAAACCAGAGTCCAGCAGTATAGCTCAGTGTTGGACATCTCGGATTCACTCAGATCTTCTGGGCTCCAAAGGGCTTGGGCAGTAGTGCTTTGTAGTTTTAGTATATGGGTTATGGTCACATTCTATTATATTTTCTTTTGCTTTTGTTTTTTTGAGGCGGGATCTCCGTATAGCCCCAGCTGGCCTGGAGCTTGCTATGTAGGCCAGGCAGGCCTCAGTCTCACAGAGATCCACCTGCTTCTGCCTCCCCAGTGCTAGGATTAAAGGCGAGTGCTGCCACTGCAGCCTTTAGTTTCTCTTCAGTATTTTATATTTGGGGGATGCTATTGTATTTATGGATTTTCTTTATTTAACATTTGTTTGCTCATGCCATGGGGTGTAGCTTGGGAGCTAGTTCTTTCCTTTGACCTGTGGGTCCCAGGGATTGAACTTAGGCAGTAAGGCTTGGCAGCAACCATCTATCCCCACTGAGCTATCTCTCTGGCCCCTGCTTTTTGCTTTTGAGAGCCCTGGCTGGACTTCGACTCGCCTGCTTCTACCTCCCAAGTACTAGGATTACAGGCCTGTGCCACCATGTCCAACTTTAATTTCATTTCTACTTGTTTAATGCTAGTATCTAAAAATTATAGGTTTTGTATATTGGCTTTGCATCTGCAACCTTGTTAAATCTACTTTTCATTTTAGTAGCTTTTTTGTAGATTCTTTATGATTTCTTTTAGATGATTATATGCTCTACAGATAAAGGCAGCTTTACCATTTGTCTTCTAGTTTCTGTTTCTCCTCTTCCCTCCTCCTCCTTCCTCCCTTCTGTCCTTCCTGCTTTTCCCTCCTTCCTCCTCCTCTTCCTCCTCCCTTTCTCTGCTCCCTCCTCTCTCTCCTCCCACTCTCCTCCCTCCTCCCTTCTCCTCTTCCTCTGTACTCCTCCTTCCCTCCCTTCTAAGTCCTCTCCCTCCCCACTGTATCCAGCTCCTGTTAAGTTTTTGTTTTGTTGTGTTGTCTAGAACGTTCAGAATGATGGTAACAGCAGTAGTGCAAGCGGATGGTCTTGTCCTATTGCTGATCTTGAATTATGTTTAATTGTCCACACTTAAGTATGATGTCAGTTTTAGGTATATTGTAGGTCCCTTTATCAAGTTGAGGAAATTCAACTTTTAACCTGCTGAGATTTTTGGTTGGCTTGTTTGGTTTTTGCGAGAGTCTCCTACGTAGGCTTGACTGGCCTAACCTAAGCCTTCCTATATGGACCAGGCTGGCCTTGAACTTCCAGCGATCCTCCTGCCTCTGCCTCCTAAGTGTTGGTATTATAGATGTCCATGTGCCACCACACCTGGCTGTTTTTATTTTTTGAGAGACATGGTCTTGCTTTATTGCTAGGGCTGGCCTCAGACTCCTGGGCTCATGGTCACCTGTCCCAGCAAGTTGCTGGGACTACGGGCAGGTGCCACTGCTTCCTGCCCTTGCATTTTGTTCTTGAAAAATTGTGTGTGTTTTGAATGGTATTTATGCTCTTTGTGGTATTTATTGATAGCTGATTCTTTTGTTTTTCTCCTTTGTTCTGTTAATATGATTTATTTAGATTGGTTTCTCTCTCTCTCTCTCTCTCTCTCTCTCTCTCTCTCTCTCTTTTTTTTTTTTCTTTTTTTTTTTTTTGGTCTTTTCGAGACAGGTTCTCCCTTGTATTCCCAGCTGGCCTGGAACTCACTATGTAGACCAGGCTGGCCCAGAGCTCACGTAGATCTGCATGCCTCTGCCTCCTGCCTAGCCCTGGTTTGTTTATTTTTATTTTATATGTTTTGCCTGCTTGTATGTAAGTGCACCACATGTATGTAATGCCTGCAGAGGTCAGAAGATGGCGTTGGATCCCCTGGAACTGGCTTTATAAGGATATATTAGCTGCCATATGGGTGCTGGGAATTGAACCCAGGTCCTCTTAACTGCCAAGCCATCTCTCCACCCCTTCTGTCTGGTCTTTGTTGCTTGTTTTCTAGTCTAGTCTTCTTTTGTATTACTTAAAATGGTTCTTTTTTTTTTTAAGTCTTTTTGAGACAGGGTCTCCCTGTAGCCCCAGCTGTCCTGGAACTCACTATGTAGCCCAGGCTGGCCTTGAACTCACAGAGATCCACCTGCCTCTGCCTCCCAAGTGCTGGGATTAAAGGCGTGCACCACCACGCCCTGCCTGTTTTTTTTTTTTTTAATATTTCCTTTATTATTTTTATTTTTTTATGTGTATGAGTGTATTGTCTGCATGTATGTGAGTGCACCCTTGTCATGAAATGCCACGAAGGTCAGAAGAGGGCTTTGGATTCCCCTGGAACTGGAGTTAAGGATGGTTCGTAGCCACCATGTGAGTGCTGGGAATCGAACCTGGGTCCTCTGCAAGAGCAGTCAGTGCTCTTAACCGCTGAGCCATCTCTCCAGCCCCAATTGTTTTTGTTTTTGTTTTTTTTTTTCATAAAGATGCACAGTTTTACTATTTTATTTATTTTTATTTTATGTGTATGCGTGCATTGCCTGCATAGATAAGTGCACCTGTGTGGTGCAGTGCCTGTGGAGGACAGAAGAGGTTGTTGGATCCCCTGGAACTGGAGTTATGGACAGTTGTTAGCTGCCATGTAGTTGCTGGGATTTGAACCTGGGTCTTCTGCAAGAACAGCCAGTGTTCTTAACTGTTAAGCTATCTCTCTAGCCCTTAAATTGCTTTTTAGGATTTTCTTTTGTCCCTAATTTTGGTTTATTTGTCCTGCTTTTAGTGATTGCTCTGAGGTTATAGGGTTCAACTTTAAATTGTCCCACACTATCAGTGATACAAGTTCACTTAGATGAGTGAGAACCTAACAGTATGCTTCGGTTTCCTCCTCTCATGCAGCACTGTTAGTGCCTTAGGTTTAAGTACATCATGAACCTATTAGCGCTTTCTAATTCTTTGTGGACTTAAGAAATATAAACAAAATATCTTTATTTTTTGTGTGATGTATGTATGTATACATGGTATATGTGTGTGTATGTTTGTGTATGCATCTGTGTGTGCTGGTACATGTGTGCACATGTATAAGGATGCCAGGGGTCAATGTCAGGTGACTTCCTCTATGGTGTAGCTTTGTTTACTTTTTTATTTTTATTGTTTTTGCGACAGGGTCTTCCTGTAGTCCTAGTTTGTCTGGAACTTGCTATGTAAACCAGGCTTGCTTTGATCTCACAGAGATCCGCCTGCCTGTGCTGGGGTTAAAGGTGTGTGCCACCAAGCCTGGCACCTTTAATTTTTTATTTTATTTTATTTTAGAGACAGGGTTTCCCTGTAGCCACAGCTGGCCTGGAACTCACAGAGATCCGCCTGCCTCTGCCTCCCGAGTGCTGGGACTACAGGTGTGTACCACCATGCCTGGTTATTTATTTTTTTTAAAATATTTTATTTGTTGATGGGGTTGGAGAGATGGCTCAGCTGTTAAGAGCACTGACTGCTCTTGCAGAGGACCCAGGTTTGATTCCCAGCATCCACATGGCGGCTATGAACCGTCCTTACCTCCAGTTCCAGGGGAATCCAAAGCCCTCTTCTGACATGCAGGCAATACACTCATACACATAAAATAAAAATAATAAATTAAAAAAGTATTTTATTTATTTTTATTTATTTCCTTTTTATGTGTATGAGTGTATTGCCTACATGTATGTGAGTGCACTCGTGCCGTGCAGTTCCCATGGAGGTCAGAAGAGGATGTTGGATCCCCTGGAACTGGAGTTACAGATGGTTGTTAGCTGCCTTATGAGAACTGGGAACCGAGTCTGGATGCTCTGCAAGAACAGCCAGGCTCTTACCCCACTGAACCATCTCTGCAGCCCCCTGCACCTTTACTTTTTGAGATGAGGGCTCTCACCTAACCTGGAGTTCATTAATTGGACTAGTCTGGCTGGCCATTGAGCTTCTGGACCTGTCCTGTTTCTGCCCTCCCAGTGTTGGCTTTTCAGATACCCACTGCCTGGCATTCTATGGGAATCTGAATTTAGGTCTTTGTGCTTTGGCAGCAAGCAGTTGACCCACTGAGCCATCTCCTTAGTCCCTAAATATCTTTAAAATTGGGAATGGTGGTGCATCCCTATATAACCCCAGTTTTCAAGGGCTGAGGCAGTAGGATGGGGAGGTCAAGGCCAGCCTTGACTACATAGCTAGACTTTGTGTTTGATACATGTTCAGGGTTGCAAAGGAAGAGACCACCACCACTCCTATTAAAGAGTCTCGACAAGGGAAACCTTTACTTCTGATCAGAAAGGTGACTGTTCACAGCAGAGAGTGGAGAGGCAAGCACACCGAGTAGGGGATATGATGAGTTCTTACCTTGACCCCTGATGCAATAGTGCTGTGCTTTTCCCCCACTGACTGGGGTCCAGCCTCAGTCTTCCCCTGTTGGCCAGGAATCTTGAATCCCTTGGAATTGGAGTTACAGATGGTTGTTAGTTGCCATGTGGGTGCTGGGAATCAAACCCAGGTCCTCTGCAAGAGCAGCCAGTGTTCTTAACTGCTAAGCCATCTTTCTAGCCCCTCAAGAAAGAATTTTAATTGGATGCTGGCTATTGCAATTTTTTTTTTTGAGGCAGGGTCTCCTTGTAGCCACAGCTGATTTGGAACTCACTATGTAGACCAGGATGGCCTTTATCTTACAGAGATCTGCCTGTTTCTCAAGTGCTGGGATTTGTTTATTGTGTGTATGTGTGGACACGTGTGTGCCATGGTGGGTGCATGGAGGTCAGATGGCACCTTTCAGGAGTCAGGCTCCTTCCACCACATGGCTTCTGGGGATCAAACTTGGGTTGCTAGGCTTGAGAGCAAGCACCTTTACCTGCTGAACCATCTCACTAGGCCCTTTTTGTGGGTTTTTACTTGTTTGTTTGAGACAGGGTCTTGCTGTGTGTTCTAGGCTGGCCTTGAACCCAGGGTCCTTGTCAGCTTCTTGAATGCATGTGTTACAGGTGTGCAGTGCCACACTGGGCTGAATTTTGTGATCTTTAAAGAATGTTGAGCTTTCTTCTGGTGGGGTGTTTGATTCTTTCAAGTTTTGCTTTTTTTTTTCCACTTTTGTGTGTGTGTGTGCGCGTGTGCGCGCACGCCCAGGTAGAGGCCAGAAGAGGGCATTGGGTGTCCTCTGTCACGCTTCACCTTTGAGGCAGGGTATCTCTCTGAACCTAGGCTGAAAACCAACAAGCCCCAGTGATCCTCCTGTTTTTGCCCCCCTCTCCTCTAGCTGGGGTTACGTGTGTGTGTGTGTGTGTGTGTGTGTGTGTGTGTGGTGGGGGATATGGCATGAAGGGACACTTTTGGCTTGTCACATGGGTGCTGGATCTGAACACTGGTCCTCATGATTCTGCAAATGCTCTTGAATTTTGAGCCATCTCTCCAGCCCCTCCAGCCCTACTTTTAGGGTTTGTTAGGGTAACCTTTACTCTTTGGAGAGTTTGAACCTCCTACCAAGATGGAGACCTTCCAGGTGCCTGTGGAGTGCCTTGAGTCAGCAGGGAGGGTACCACAGGACTCCTGAGCCCTGTGAGCAGCCTGAGAACTTGAGCTCACAGCTTCCTCCTCACTCTTTTTCACTTTTGTGGAATTTCACCTGTGCATGAACAGATGGGTATTCAACAGAGCCGATTTCTGGAGCCTGCTTCTGGTAGCTTTCATCCTTGGAACTCTGTCCAGCAGCTTTCACCTGCTTCAGCTTCCCTGAAGCCTGATCTCTGCCTCACTGTGCGCTGCACCCTCCTCCCTCTCCTTCTCTGAACTGTACCTCCTGGTGGGAAGCCAGAGTGGTTTCAGAGCACAGACCATTTGGTGTCTGCCCTGATCACAGTCTTTCAGGGCTTCGCAACTGTTTGCTTGGTTGTTTCCAGTGGCTTACACTGGGAGAGGAGGGCCAGTCCCCGATCCTCCTTTGAAGCCAGAAGTGGAGACATGATAGAGTTCTTATTATCTCCTCTAATCTTGAATGAATGTGTGTCAGGAAACCGAGGCTCCGAGAGGCTGAGCAGCATGCTCAGTCACTCAGTTATTAATGCGCATCACACGTCCCAGTGCCTCTCAAAAGACTTTTGAGGGTTGGCTCTTCTCCGCAGAGAGCTGTTTATCTAGACTGGCTTAGGACGCATCCAGAGTGAGTCCCTTGCAGATACGGGTGAGTGCTCCTGGACTTGGAGATCCTCCCATAGCTGGAGGTCCTCCCATAGCTTGAGCTCTTGAACTTTTGTGAGATTGATCTTTGCTGTGCAATCAGGTGAACACTGGGCAAGCCTTCCAGCAGGGGAAGGTCAGCATGTCACAGCAGGAGCCAGGGTACACCTTTGTCCCTATACTAAAGTGTTTTCCTCTCTACCACTGTGGTCAAATTTTGCTGTGTGTGTATCCTCATGTATTTGTGGGTTTGCATTCATATGTGTACAGGTGTGCATGCAGATGTTGTGCATGTAGAGGCCAGAGGTCAGCTATGGGTGCCGTGGATGTCATTCCTCAGGATGTCATCCATCTTTGTGTTTTTTTCCCTTTTAAGACAGATTCTCACTATGTAGCCCTGGCTGGTCTGGAACTTGCTATGTAGATCAGGCTGACCTCAAACTCAAGATCCACTTGCCTCTGCTTCCTGAGTGCTGGATTGAAGGTGTGTACCACCATGCCTAGCCACCGTGGTGTATTTTTGAGACAGGGTCTCAAACTGGGCCGTGGGGCTCAAAGATTATGCTAGGATGGGTGGCCAGTGAACCCCATGCACAGAATCAATTCCTTTTTCTCCACTCTCACAGTGCAGAAATTAGGAGCCTGTACCACCACAGCCTGGCTTTGTACGTGGGTTCTAGGGATGAGACTTGAGCAGCAAGCACTTTACTTACTGACTGAGCCATCTCCCCAGGCCCCTAATTTTTTCTTGTTGAGACAGGGTCTCATGAAGCCCAGAGTGGGGCCTTGAACTCCTGATCTGGCTTTGAACTCCTGATCCTCCTGCCTCTGCCTCCCAAGTGCTAGGGTTACATGCATAGATCACCTTGCCCCTGCCAACTTTTATTTAATTCCAAAAAGTTGTTCATTGTATGTGCGTACATGAGTGTGTGTGTGTGTGTGTGTGTGTGTGTGTGTTGTGTGTGTATGTTTATCATGGCACATGTGTGGAGGTCAGAGGACAACTTGCTGGAGTTGATTTTCTCCCTCCAATATGTGGGTCCTGGAAATTGAGGTTGACTGATTTGGCAGCAAGTACTTTTCCCCTGTTGAACCATCTTGCTAGGCCCCAACTTTTATTTTATTTGTTTATTTTAAAACAGGATTTTCTGGGGTTGGAGAGACGACTCGGGTTGGTTAAAGAGCACTGACTGCTCTTGCAGAGGACCTGGGTTTGATTCCCAGCACCCACATGGCAAACAACTGTCCGTAACTCCAGTTCCAGGGGCTCTTACACCTTCTTCTTGACCTCTGCGGGCATTGCATAACATGGGTGCGCTTGCACACATGCAGGCAATATACTCATACACATAAAAACACCCCCCCCAACACCGGATTTTCTTTATTTTGGTCTTTTTTTTTTTTTTTTTTTTTTTTTTTTTTTTTTTTTTGTCTTTTTGACAGAGGGTCTCCTTGTAGCCCCAGCTGTTCTAGAACTCACTGTATAGACCAGGCTGCCCTTGAACTCACAGAGATCCGCCAGCCTCTGCCTCCCAAGTGCTGGGATTAAAGGCGTGTCCCACCATACCCAGCAGGATGTTTGTTTTCAAGCTAGATACCACTTAAAGGGGCAGATATTCAGAAAAGCATTGGACCCTTGTAAAGACTGGACTGGTCAGACTAATAAACTGGCTGAGCTGGGGTGTCCAGCTTGAGCAAGCAGTTGGCTGCTCAGCTCTTTGCCTATTTCCAAGTGCTTTCTGGATTGCATGTTAAATTGCATGTTGCAGATGGGAATCTGATCTGTGTAAAGTGAGAGTGGTCAGGATTCCACAAGGGTCCTCTTGGTGTTTTGGGTGGAATAGTTCTTCACTGCTGTGTCATAGCACAGTCTGCTTATCATTAGATACTCTTGAGTCAGAAATACTACTTGTGTCCGAATGTCCCCTTGGAGTGATTCTGCCCCACTGTTGAGAATTCTTGGGTAGCAGCATTACATTAAGGGTAGGTCACATTCACGTTCAGTTCCAAGGACACAGCCCTGGCCTTCTCTCTGCTCGCTTCCTTTGTTCCTTTGGACTTTTGCATACCAAGTAGTTCCTTTGTTTTAATCGTTTAAGTGTTTAAAGAATTTTAAGATAGGGATGATGGTATACCTGTGACTCAGCACTTGGCAGAGGCTGGAGGATCATGAGTTCGAGGTCTGTGTGGCTTACATAGTGAGACCCTGTCTCAAAAAAAAAAAAAAAAAAGTTCTCGTCCCTGGTTGCAAGGCCCTGGATTTTATCTTTCGCATCACACACACACACACACACACACACACACACACACACACACAGAGAAAAAGTGCCAAAGGGTAAGTGATGAAAGAGACTTAGTTGGCACTGTTTAAAGTGTGTTCCTCTAGTACATATTAACTATGGAAGAGATTAGCTTTTTTTTTTTTTTTTTTTGTAGCGCTGAGTATTAAATCTAGGGCCTTGTGAATGCTAGGCAAGTGTTCAGCTATTGAACTGCACCACATTTCCAGCCTTAGCAGAACTGATTCTAAGGGGGCTTTCTTGCTGATAATGATTCAATCACTATTGATGGTGTCTCAGAAGAAAGCTTTGGGCTAAGAATGAGATTTCTTAAACACTAAGCTGTTTGTGTTCACTTCTTTTCCATTTATTGATTTCTTTATGTGTGTATATGTGTAGTGTAGTGGGAGTCAGCCCTCTCCTATTATGTGGGCTTTGAGGATCGAACTCAGGTTGGCAGTCTTGGCAGCAAGTGGCCTTATCCGCTGAGCCATCTTGTCAGCCCTGTGTTTGTTTTGTCTGGTCAGATAGATTACTTTATACTTACAGGGTGGCATTAAATTAAGATTGTTGCTTAATAAAATGTGACCTAAACAAAATTTGATGATTTCCATTAGGTAGACGTGTGCAAATCTCTACATGCTGAGGCATTGAGAGCAAATATTTGACCTCCTTTGTCTTACTTTCTTCATCATCAGTGCCTCTGTATGCTTCCTGTGAGAACCAAATGACGAGCTAAGTAAGTGTTGGCACTCGGTTAGGATCTGACAAATGCATTGAAGGAAGCCTCTGGAAGATGATGGCTCTATAATCCACCATGATTTAGTGAGTTTGAACAATTGTTCTATCTTCCCTTGTTTCTTCATTCCTTCATGCATTCAGCAAATATCTGTTGAGGGACTAACTATGCCTGGCACTGTCTTAGGCTGCAGAGATTTGTTGATAAGCAAACAGTTTCTGTCCACATGGAGGCGTCTTCTCCTCACCTGGCATTTATGACGCACATCATTCAGGTGGTGACACAATGTAAAATTGCAATTTTGCTTCATTCTTTTTCCTTTTTGGTGCCAAGGATTGACCTCAAGGTCCAAGTGTGCCAAGTATGTGCTTTACCCCGAGCTGCACCGCAGTCCCATTGCCCCCCCTCCCCTTTCCTCCCTTTTCTTCCCTTTCTTTCCTTTTCCTTCCCTGCCCCTTTTTCCTTTTCTGGTTTCCTTCATCCCCCCCCCGTCCTCCCCCCCTCA
>NW_008329130.1:1136794-1151374 GCF_000622305.1 Nannospalax galili | reverse complement strand
CCTTCGTCCCTCCCTTCGTCCCCCCCATCCTCCCCCATCTCCCTTTCCCCTTTTCTTTCCCCTCCCTCTTCTCTTTCTTTTTGAGGTAGGGCCTCACTATGTAGTCCAGGCTGGCCCCCAATTCACAGTTCTGCTTCAGCCTCCTGAGTGCTGGGATTACAAACTTGCGCCACCATACTCAGCCTCTTTTCTTAGTGTGTAATAGGGAGAGTTGACCTAGTCAAAGATGCCTTAGAGGAGATGCTTCCTGGAAGAAGTCCTTAGCTGACTCTGAAGGACATTAAAATGTCTGAGAGGGAGGGAAGGGGACAGCACGTGCAGAGCTGCTTGACAGGAAGCAAAAGCCAGTGTGTCTGCTGTGGGCAGCGCTGGGGGTGTGGGGCCATGCAAAACCTGGGCTGTAGTCAGAATAGAAGTGGAGTTCCAGGACTCCACTCAGAGGTTTTCTCTGTCTTCTGAGAACAAGAAGAAGCCGTCAAAGATGCTGCTCATGGAGATGGGTGAGTAGATTAGGGAGGAAATGATCTGATGATCCTTTGGAAATGATAAGTCTGCATTGTGGAAAGTGTATTGGAAGAAAGCCAGCACAGATGTGGGGGAGCTGATTAGATGTTTGCAGTGGTCCAGTGAGAGATTCCGGAAGCGTGGACCAGTGTGATGGCACTAGAGATGACTAGAAGCAGAGGGTTCACCCCCCAGGCCAGAAGGGAATATGGGCAGGAGGTGGGCCGGGTTATCTGGGAATGTGGGAGGAAGGGCTCTGGAAGAGAGCCTTTCCCATCTTAGTGTGCATTGTCTGGTTGAAGTTTGTGACTTGCTCAGACAGGTGACACGGGAAGAGGACACCAATGACAGAGTCAGGGAATCTGCTGTGAGACTTGCCAGTCTGAGGGGAGGTGAGAAGGCAGTGGATGCTGAGTACAGAGTGACCTGGCCCAGAGATCAGAGTGTATGAACTTACTGATGCCCGGGCCCTGAGAGGAGGGCAGGAGGCAAGAGAAAGGCCACTCTGAGGCTGATCTCCTTTTACACCTACCATCATGCTGGCCGACCTTCTCGTCTTGGAGACAGGACTCTGGATAGGATAGGGTCCTTCATCCAACATGTCCTTGCCACTGTCAGCCAGCTGTGTGGTGGCAGATAGGTGTGAGGCAATTTTGGGAACTTTAGTGGTCAGACTCTTTCTTCTCTGACCTGCCCTTTCTCATGAGGTGTGGGCATGGGCCATCCGAGCTACTGAGAGGAGAGAAGAGAGGCTGGGCCGCTCCCAGGACACACACTAGCTACCCATGTCTGGATAGTATCTTTGGAAAATTGGCAATTGGCTTGAACATCAGTAACAGTAACCTAATCACAACTGGTCCAAACTGCTTGCTTTATCCTTGTGGAGGTTTGTACATTTTGTACATTGCTTTAGTTTCCCTTCTTGTGTCTCCTGCACCCTGTCCTGAATTTTGGCCAGTACATTAAAGGGTTGAAGGTGTATGTGGGGTTGAGTTGTTGTAGTTCCCCTAAAAGGAAACAGACTGGAGCCCCGCCATCTGGCCACAATGCTACCTGCCAGCCTGTGTGTTGGTCTGTTTCTTTCTCAGCCTGTCACAGGATTATTTCCATAAAAGATTTGAGCCTGGGGCTCTTGTGGGGTAGAGTTCTTTGTGATAAGCAATACTTATAGCCAGTGAGTCAGGGGGTAGTGGTGGTAGGGATGGTCATGCATAGCTTTGATCCCAGTACTTGGGAGGTTGAGGCAGGAGGAGTAGGAGTTCAAGCTCATCCTCACTACATAGTGAGTTTGAGATCAGCTTGGGCTACACCAGACCCTGTCACAAAAGCAAAACAATGTATTCACTCTAGCTGGAGAAAATCTGGAGTATGGATAACTGATGCCCCCTGGTGGCTGCCTTTGGTTCTACACTTTTGCTCTTGAGTTGTTCACAACTGCTGGAGAGATGGCAAAAAGTATAGATTTCTCCTTGGGGTTTTCTCTGGTCTTTGCTATTTCTGTGGATTTTGTGACTGGCTTCATCTGTCCTTCTCAGCAGCTGATCATTGGTTATCCTGAGCAAAAGTAAGCCCTGTTTGTGAGAGGGGCTGTAACACTGAACTCCCAAACAATCTCTGCATTTCCTGGCAAGTTCATTCTCCTGGGGCTGCTTCTTACAGCCCACCACACAGTACCCACCATCTGAGAAGCCCTTGAGAAATGGGAGACAGAGGCTTTTGTGTGTGCGGCTTGAGAGTAACGCATCTGGGTTTGTGATGTCCATTGGGTGGCACTGTGATCTTATTTTTGTTTCTGTTTTTCTTTTCAGCCAAACTCTTCTCCAGGAAGTGAAAACGTGGTACCTCGAGAGCCACTGGTAAGTACCTGAGACACACAGGATCATTTTCTAATAGTTAAAATCCCATGAGTTTAAAGAAACCTTTTGATCCTGTGGCCATGCCCAACAGCATCCTGTCACTAGCAGGTGTAACCTGGAGGCCTCCTGCCCGTGACCTCTGACTTCTGACTTCTGTTCTAGCAAGAAGGGATTAGTGTGCTCTCTGGTCTTTTCGAGAACATCCAGCTCCTGGCCGTCTTGCACCACTTTGCTTGTTCTCTAATTAGGGTGATGCCTAAGGCCATGGGGTCAGAGTTGGAAGAAGAGGTTGCTAGTTGTCCAACTGGTTGCCTCTGATCATCTGAAATCTGAAAAAGCCACTCTGTCACCTCAGGGTAAGAGTACCTCAGATGCCCTTTCAGGAACAGGTAAGGGAAGGAATTCTGGTTTTGCCTGGTCAGTGATCAAGTTTGTGATCTTAGTCTAGGTTTGTGTCTTAGACTAACTACTAACAGTGGAGAGGCCTAGTGAGCACTAAGGTGCCCTTCTTTTTTCTCCCTTTTGCTTTCTCTTTTCTTTCTTTTTAAACAGGAAGGATCTCATTCTGTAGCCCAGTCTTATCTTTGAACTCATATGTAGCCCAGGCAGTCCTTGAACTCAGAACAGTCTGACTGCCACAGCCTCACAAGTGCTGTGATTATGAGCTGTGCACCCCCCTCTCCTGTGCCCCCAGCTAAGTAACTGGCTTTGCAGTGCTTTTGCTTTGGTGGTCCGAGCCAGAGTCCCTGCCTGCCCTCTCTGTTTTCATTGCTTGGCATTTTGGGACCTGCTCTAAATCCTGTGGACTGGGCAGTAAGGCCAGTTCTGTGCAAACCAGATCTGCTTTAGGGGAGCGCCAGCACTCCGTTCAACTTTGCCAAGCCTTTCCTCCTGGAGTGGTGACAGCCGGCAAGCGTGGGGCACACTGCCCAGGCTTTGTTCTGGCAGCACCTGTAGTCTCACCTGTTTCCTATCTCTTCTCTTACAGAGTGGAAGGAGGGGCTATGAGGCCTTTAGCTGGTATGAGCAGGTCCACACTCTAGTGTGTTCTAAGGCTTTCCTAGGCCGAGGGTGAGGTAGATCTGGCGGGGCTGCAGGTACAACAAGAGGGATGTTTTCGGGGGCATGGTGGTGTTGCTCACATCTCCTGTCAGATGCAGGCTCACATCCCTGAACCTCATAGTCTGCTGTCTCCTTGGTCTTCCTAGGAGGCTTCGTTTGCCAGGTTGGCGAGGCTTAAGTGTGTCCTCTGTGGTCTGCCTCCAAGCCCCTTAGCTGAAGTCCAAATTGAACACAGTAGTTCTTTTCAACTCCTTATTGCCGCAGGCTTTTTTGAAACTTACTGATTCAACTGTCAATGCTCAGAGGTGAGGTCAGACCATCTTGTGGGGCATGACGGGAGAAACTCTTTGGGTCATGCTCGCTGACTTCTCGCCTTGGGAGCCCACTGCCTGTGCTCTCCTAGGAGCCTGTGTGTGGCCCTTTTCCTGCTGCCCCTGTATCTGCCTGTTGGTTGGTTATACTTTTATTTCTTTTCTTTTCTGGGAGGCCCTGAGCAGTCTTCAAACCCTGGTAGCCTGTGATCGTCCAGAGTTCAGGCTCGTTCTCTCCAGGCCAACTCTACAATTACCTTATATTTAATTAATATTTTTTCTCCTCTTTACGTACTTGCTGCATAATTGCTCAGAGGAAAGAAAACACATAGCAGCAATTTATATATATATAAAAAAAACAATAATTAAAAAAAAACCCGAAATAAACTCCCATCTCATTTGGGCTGATCCTATGAGTTGGGTAATTAGGGCCCTATTAAAGGTAGACCCTTTCTCCTCCCTCCCCCCTTTATTAATTTTTTATATTAAACTCCCACAGTCTCTCAGTCATGCCCTTATTGCTTTTGGCTAGCCATTTGCAGCGGCCTGATTAAATGAGGGCACCAACTGAGTTGTATGGTCTTGTGTGAACAACGCCTTCCTCTTGGGAGTGGCAGCAGAAGGGTGTCAGACAGAGGAGCCCATGGAGGGCTAGCTTGTGGAGCAGGCCGGGGGCACAGGTTGAGTAGGAAGAGAGCCCTTGACTGCTGTGGACTGACAGCTGGCTAGAGAACCACCCCAGGGTGCTGGGGGAGCGATAGGGCAGCACCTCAAACCCACAGCTCAATGCATGGGGCTGCAGTTGAAAGCACACAGTGCTTAGCCCCTTTGTCAGGGAAGGAGGCTGTCCCTGGGTGCTTAGCTGGAGCACTGGAGAACAGACAATTGCAGAATCAAACAAGCCTTGTTCTTAAGTAATTCGCATGTTTTATTTGGGGAAGAAAAAGCATTTGTACACATGAAACAATTAGCAAGAAGGGAAGGCTGTGTATAATTTTAGGAAGCAGCATAAAATTGTGTATAATTTGGTGCAGAGTTGCCTGGCTGGGAGTCTGGAAGGGCCCTTGTTATTCAAAGGAGGAGGAAGGATGTGGGTGGGAACATAGGGATCCTTTCTGAGATATTTCAAGCTAGGTCTGGAGGAATAGGAGATGCCCTAATGCTAGGGGACACCCTGGTAAGATTGATTGATTGATTGATTGATTGATTTAATCTTTTTGAGACAGGGTCTCCCTGTAGCCCCAGCTGTCCTGGAACTCACTGTGTAGACCAGGAACTCATAGAGATGCCTTCCTCTTGGGAGTGGCAGCAGAAGGGTGTCAGACAGAGGAGCCCATGGAGGGCTAGCTTGTGGAGCAGGCCGGGGGCACAGGTTGAGTAGGAAGAGAGCCCTTGACTGCTGTGGACTGACAGCTGGCTAGAGAACCACCCCAGGGTGCTGGGGGAGCGATAGGGCAGCACCTCAAACCCACAGCTCAATGCATGGGGCTGCAGTTGAAAGCACACAGTGCTTAGCCCCTTTGTCAGGGAAGGAGGCTGTCCCTGGGTGCTTAGCTGGAGCACTGGAGAACAGACAATTGCAGAATCAAACAAGCCTTGTTCTTAAGTAATTCGCATGTTTTATTTGGGGAAGAAAAAGCATTTGTACACATGAAACAATTAGCAAGAAGGGAAGGCTGTGTATAATTTTAGGAAGCAGCATAAAATTGTGTATAATTTGGTGCAGAGTTGCCTGGCTGGGAGTCTGGAAGGGCCCTTGTTATTCAAAGGAGGAGGAAGGATGTGGGTGGGAACATAGGGATCCTTTCTGAGATATTTCAAGCTAGGTCTGGAGGAATAGGAGATGCCCTAATGCTAGGGGACACCCTGGTAAGATTGATTGATTGATTGATTGATTGATTTAATCTTTTTGAGACAGGGTCTCCCTGTAGCCCCAGCTGTCCTGGAACTCACTATGTAGACCAGGCTGGCCTTGAACTCACAGAGATCTGCCTGCCTCTGCCTCCTGAGTGCTGGGATTAAAGGCGTGCGCCACCACGCCTGGCATTATATTTATTTTTAAATGATTGTATATTTCCTACAAAATGTAACAGATGCTGCCTAGACTCTGCACTAGAAGGATTAAGTGCAGGATGCTGAAGGCACGTCATTTTTTCTTCTGGAACGAGATGATCGTTGAGGCTAGGGCTGAGTTCATTTGGCAGAGTGCTTGCCTGGTGTGCACAAAGCCCTAGGTTCTATCCCCTGTAAGAAATAAACCAGGAGTGATGGCACATGCCAGTAATCCCAGCACTTGGGATGTAGAAACAGGAGAGCTAGAAATTCAAGGTCATCTTTGGCTATATTGTGAATTCAGTGCCAGCCTGAGCTATACGAGACCCTGTCATTTTTTTTTTTTTTTTTTTTTTTGAGACAGGGTCTCCCTGTAGCCCCAGCTGTCCTGGAACTTGCTATGCAGACCAGGCTGGCCTTGAACTCACAGAGATCCGCCTGCCTCTGCTTCCTGAGTGCTGAGATTAAGGGCGTGTGCCACCACACCCGGTAAGACCCTGTCTCAAAGAAAGAAAAAACCCCAAACACTAGATGATTATTTTAAAATGAATTTATTATTTATTTAAAACAATTTGTGTGTGTGCGCACAGCGTGGTACACCTGTGGAGGTCAGCTTTGGGGAGTTGGTTCTCTTCTTCCACTGTGGGATCCAGGGATGGAACTCAGGTTGCCAGGCTTATGCGGTGAAGCACTTTTACCTGCTGAGCTGTCTTGCTGGCCGTAGATGATCATTTTGAAGTAATTTTTCTCCTTATTAAAAATATAAGAGAGAGAGAGAGGGGATAGAGAGAGAGACAGAGAGAGAGAGAGAGAGAGAGACTCTCAGAGAGATTGCCACACTGAGTATTTGGGCGTCTATGTCAGCAGTAGTCTCTAACCTACCTTGCTGGGGCAGGGAGGGTTGCTTTCCATTCCTGTCCTCTGTGGGTCATGAAAACTGCCCTGTGATGTAGTGGTGAGAAGTCCAATTGTTTAATTTCTAAATGACACGTTGGTATTTATAGTCAGCCCCTGGCCTTCATTCTAATCAAGTACTGCCCCTGCATGTTGCCTTCCCTGCCCCCTTCAGTCCTAACCCCAGTCCTGTCCCCAGATGAAACCAGCCCAGGTACCTTGACTGTGCTAGGAGGATGGCTCTATAGTATTCTAGTGTTCTGGTGTCCTTAGTGCTGAGTACTGTTGAACCAATCAGCTTTGAGAAGTTCAGAAACTTGATTTGAATTCTCTGTTAATGACGACTTCTTTACTAAAGTTGAAGTTATTAAGGCCCTTTTCCAATTGTACTCTCTTCAGGAACTTTGCCTCCTAAGGGAAGGAATTAATTAATTAATTAATTTATTTATTTATTATTATTTGGTTTTTTTTTTTTGGTCTTTTTGAAACAGGGTCTCCCTGTAGCCCCAGCTGCCCTGGAACTACCTGTGCTCCATCCCCAGAAACACAAAATGAGTGGATACGAGGGGTCACATAGTTCTTGTATTGCTTGGGTACTGAAACTGGGGTTAGGTAACCTTTGGAGACTTCCTTATTCTCAGATTTCTGGATATTTGAGGTGAGCCGTGAATAAGGTCTTGTTTGCATATCTGCTCATTTGTCTCGACTGTTTCTCAGTGTTCAGCAATGCTATTGCTCAAGTACTTTACACAGTCCCTGTGGGTCTGGCTCAACTAGAATTCAGCTTTTTTGCTCTGGGACACCAAGCTCTCTCTCTGGATGAGTCTTCTGTCATCTTTTCTTCTTCTGATTTGTAGATACAGGCTCTTGCTCTTTCCATTTATTTACTTATTTATCCTTTTTTTTTTTTTTTTTTGAAACAGAGTCTGGCTGTGTAGTGCAGGTTGTCCTCAAACTGGCCTCCTTCTGCCTCTGCCTCCTGAGTCACACTGAGCACACTACCACATCCTGCTGCTCTTCCTGTTTTTGTTCCCTACATTCTTCAAAATAATACAAAGATGATAGGAATTTCTATGCTGTCAGCTTTTCTAGATTAAATTTTGGATTTTCTTTTAGATAAGATTTCACTATATATTCCTGCCTAGTCTAAAACTCGCTATGTAGACCAGACTGGCTTTGAACTTCCAGTGATCCTCCTGCCTTTGTGTCCCTAGTATTGGGATTACAGGCATGCACCATCATGCCCTGCTTAGATTAATATATATGTGTATATATGTGTGTGTTAATTAAAAAATAGTTTTATGTGTATGAGTGTATATAAGTGCACCCATGTCATGCAATGTCAGTGGAGGCCAGAAGAGGGCAACAGATCCCCTGGAACTGGAGTTACAAATGGGTGTTAGTTACCATGTGGGTGATGGGAACTGAACCCAGGTCCTTTGCAAGAGCAGCCAGTGCTCATAACTATTGAGCCTTCTCTCAGCCTCTCTCCTGTCAATTTCACACGCAACACCACACCATCACTACAGTGATCACTGATATTATTTTTTTTATTTTTTATTTTTTTGGTCTTTTTGAGATAGTCTCCCTGCAGCCCAGCTGACCTGGAACTCACTATGTAGACTCACAGAGATCGGTCTGCCTCTGCCTTCCTGAATGCTGGGATTGAAGGCATGTGCCACCATGCCCAACTTGGATTAATTTTTTCGGGGGGAGTCTTTTTGAGACAGGGTCTCCCTGGAGCCCCAGCTGGCCTGGAACTCCCTATGTAGACCAGGCTAGCCTTGAGCTCACATAGATCTGCCCGCCTCTGCCTCCCGAGTGCTGGGATTAAAGAGGTGTCCCACCATGCCTGGCTCAAAGATTAATATATATATATTTTTTTTCGTTTTTGGTCTTTTTGAGACAGGGTCTCCCTGGAGCCCCAGCTGGCCTGGAACTCCCTATGTAGACCAGGCTAGCCTTGAGCTCACATAGATCCGCCCGCCTCTGCCTCCCGAGTGCTGGGATTAAAGAGGTGTCCCACCATGCCTGGCTCAAAGATTAATATATATATATTTTTTATCGTTTTTGGTCTTTTTGAGACAGGGTCTCCCTGTAGCCCCAGCTGTCCTGGAACTCACTATGTAGACCAAGCTGGCCTCAAACTCACAAAGATCCACCTGCCTCTGCCTCCTAAGAGCTGGGATTAAAGGCGTCCACCACCATGCCCGGCTATTTGTTTTTTTTTTTTATAAGAGGCAGTGTCTCATTGTCTTACCCAGGCTGACCTTGACCCCATGATCTTTCTGCCTCAGCCTCCTGAATAGCTAAACTGTTACTAGCAATATTTGCCCAGGGTCGCCCTTCACAGTTTCTACTGAGACACTTAGGGACCCAAATCACATGCAAAGAGCTTGAGAGTGGGGCTCATGGTACATCTTGATGATGGTGGGGGTTTCCTTATGTGATGGATCCAAGGTACTGGGCCTGAGAGTTGAGTACTTTTTAAAGATTTATTTTTATTTATTTTTATATTATGTATATGAGTGTTTTGCCTGCATGTAATGTAAGTGCATTGTATGCGGGCAGTGCCTGTGGAAGGCAGAAGAGGGGCATCTGATCTCCTGGAACTGGAGATGGTTGTTGGTCTCCATGTGGGTGCTGGGAACCAGACCCAGGTCCTTTTCAAGAGCAACCAGTACTTTTCACCACTGAGCCATCACTCGCCCCCCCTTGTGTCCTTTTTAAATAGGAAAAGACGTTGGCTTCTCTCCTTTCCCACTTCTCTTTTGTAAGTAGCGTAAACTCTTTAGTGAAGAGAACATCTCCTTTTCAACACTGATGTTCATGTATGCCAGCTCCTGGTTGCGAAGATTCCTGAGCTTCCCGCCTTCCTATAGACCTGGTGAGGAAGGCTGGTTAGATACAAATGCTAAAGTGGTCGGACTGGAGGAAAGCCTCATTCCATTTCTGGGTGGCTATAAGCTCCAGGCCACTTACTGATTTTGAAATTACTGCCTCCCTCCTCGTCCTTCCTATTACAGTCTGAGAAGGGTTATGGAGAAGACAAGGCGGTGCCCTTTAAGTTGTTTCCTCTTTCAGGTAAATGAAGAGGTTGTTTTTCAGTTTGGAGGTATCCTTTTGCAAATAATTATTAGATGAATCGAAACTCTTAGGAGTAATAATTAAAGAAATGGAATTTGAAACAGTTCTTCACCTTTGTTTATGCTCTAGGCTCCTGGCTTTCATAGTAATACTTTGTATTTGCACTAGTTCCTGTAATCAGAGGCTCTGCCTTGTGGATTGCTGAACAGTCTTTATTTTGGAAATGTAGGAACCAAGGGCTTGAGCCTTTATGCCTTTTTTCAGAGCACACTGGTTGAGGGAAGTTTGTTTTAATCTGGTCCCAGCACCTTTGTTTGAGAAGGAAGTCTTGCTGCCCCATGTCTCCTGCAGGTGGGTTTGATCAACTGCCCCACTGGCATTGCTGAAGGTTTAACCCACAGCTTTCACTGGGGCAGAGGGAAGTTCCTGAAATGTTTTTCCTTTGTTTAAAATTGGTCAGTATCTTATTTGAAAAAAATCTGATGTATATGTGTGGGCTAATGGGTGGGTGTTCTGGTGGCCAACACAGGTGACCCTCTGTAACCCTCTGCTTGAAAAGCACCAGATGTGTTCTCAGGACAGGCATGTGCCCCACATTCCCCAGGATAATTTCCATTTAAAATGTTTGAGCCCATTGTTAAACCATGCAGACTGATGTGGGCTTGAAAAATCTGATCCCATAGTTAATCCCTCTTGTGTGCAGTGCAGAGCTGCAGGGAGAGAGCTTGGGAGAGGAGCGGCTCACTGCCCTCCCTTCTTCCCTCCCAGCTCTCCTTTCTTTATGGTTTGTAGTTATAACGAAGATTTATGCTTGTTGCTCCACAAATCTTCGCTCTGCCATTATGAGTTTGTTTGAGCAGTCTCGAAATGGGGCCGACACTGAGTGATTCTCCAGGTAAATCTATCTGTGGGCACTCCCTGACAGTTGGAGGCAGAGAGGAGCTAACACATTGCCCCCAGCGGAGCGTGGGTGAGGATGAATTACTCTGTCGAGAAGGTGCTTGCCCACCACCTTGGTGACCTCTTGCCTTGCAGCCACCCTGGCTTGTAGCTCCTGTCCTTGCAGAAGATGGTGCCCCGATCAGTGATTGCTCCCTCTACACTGCATCTTCCAGAAGGCCTTTCTCTGTTGGTGTCAGCTGTGACTCAGCCAGGCCCATAGTTAGAGGATCTTGAGGCTCTTTTTCTAGGCTTGTGGTAACCAGGAGCTAGCTAGCTGCTAATAAATCCAGCTTACAAGATAGCTATTTGTATAAATGGTTTTATTTTTCCATGCTTACTGAAAATGAATTTTGGGGACTAGGAGATGAGGAGTAAACATTTATTTAACCCCACCTCCTTTTTCCTTTCCCTGTGTTTTCCATTTTCTGTCCTTGTATACTTTTTTTTTTGAGATGGGGCCTCACTATATCGCCCAGGTTGACCCTGAACTTGTGATTCTCCTGCCTCAGCCTCCCATCAGGCCTGGTTTTTGAGTGTACTTAAGAAACAAAAATATTTATTACCTATTTTATGTGTGTGTGTATGTGGGCACAGGCCATGGCATGCACGTGCATATCAGAGACAACTTGCAGGAGTAGTTCTCTCCTACATGTGGGTTTTAGGGGCTGAACTCAGGTCATCAGGCTTGGTGACAGGTGCTCTCATCTGCTGAGCTTTTTTATCAACCCTGTGTGTACTTTTGAGAGCTGTTTTGGTGTCCCACGAGTATGCATAAACGTGTGTTTCTTTACATGTTAGGAGCTTCCTTTGTACATCCTCCTGTGACTGGCCAATTTGCTTTTCAGGCCTTGAGAACTGTTTCCTCACCTGGCCAGGGGATCCCACACTGCTCCTCACACTGAGTGTCTAAGCCCGTGTGTGCCGAGGATGCTTGTTGAACAGTGCTTTTTCATTAAATATGATATAAACTGGTGAAATAGAAATATTGAGAGAGGATTCTACAAGAATGTTGTGTTCAATAAAGATTAATGTGGAAAGACTTTTCTATTAAAAATCAAGTCACATGTTTGGTAAATGTGAACCAGAAAGGTTGCCATCGAATTGGGTGTGAGATGACAATTATATATTGGGGCAAGATCATAAAAAGTCTGGGAGGACTCAGACTCCGGTTGCTTTCCGAGTGTCTGAGCTCTTGCTTTGCTTTAGAAATGTGGAGGGCGTGTTATGGGTGGGGTTTATGCCAGAGAAAGATGTCTGGGAACTTCAGTCTGTGGGCCCACACTCAAAGAAAAGGTCTTGGCTGTACATCAAAAGATTAGTGAATGACTGTACATTTATAGGTTTTCGGTTAATATAAAATGTTGAAGGTCTGTAGAGCAGGCTTCATTTTTAATAATTCCTCACTTTAACTGATTTTTTGATTAACTGAGCAATTATTAGTTCTGATCTCACAGGTCAGAAGAGCTGCTCTGTAGTTCTCCAACCCCAGCCCTGGTTTCTTTATTTTTATCTTCTTTGGGTCTCACAACCCTTGTGAGGATTGCGCTTCTCATTTTATAGTGAGGAAACTGAATCCCAGGGCACCCAAAGTCCCAAAGCTGCTAGTGCAGGACTTGAATTCAAGTCTCAGACCCATACTGCTGAACTGGAGCACATGGGGTGTGCAGATCAAAGTGCAGTGTTGACTTCACCTTCCCTGGCACTGGTGTGGTGGGGGGTGCTGCACAGATAGGCTGCGGCCCTGGCATGGGCTGCCTGCCACTCTGCGCGTGCTCTCAGACGCTGTTGCCTTACTGTGCTCTCCCTGGTTGGAGTCTTTTGTATGCATCGCTGTTGAAAAGGCACCTATTAATTTATCACAGGTGATGTGTGCCTCCTCAGGCTTGGAGGAGGCGTCTGCACCCATGTACCTCACTAATGACAGGTTACGGGATCTAGGGAGATAATAGGCTCTTTTCCTCTGCTGTCTCCGTGGAAGCTGCTATGACTCTGGTGGCTTCTAGAGGGCAGCAGCTGCCTGTTATTTCCTCTCCTGCTGGCAGAGGGCTGGTTGCAGGACTGAGCAATTGATTTTGTGACTGTAGCTCTTAGAGCAGTGCTGTGCAGGTCCTCTGGGAGTCACCGAAATCCACCTAAGTGGAGGAAACACAATGACCAGGAGCCCGTTTCCCCTTCCTCTGCCCCTCAAGGAAATCCTTTATCTGTATCCCCATTGGTATCCATACTTTCTCCTTGTCAGAATGGAAGCAGCAGAGTTCACCTGCTGTGAAGAGAAGAGAATAGAGATGCCTTCAAGAGAGCAAAATCCTTTTGTCAACTCGTACTTGCTCTCAAGTGCGAGATCACCCCCTCTAACAGTGCTAGGAGGTCTTGAAACTTTCCCTGTGAGCCATGTCTTCCTGTGTTAGGAGTACCACTGCCGTGTGGGTGATTGCCTGTTTCCCTTGCAACCCTGGCAGGCCCTCGGAGGTTTCTCTGCAATGCCAGGTGACTTCTTAGAAGCACATTGAGAGGAAAATTTTGTATTTGTCAGTTGTTTAGACTTTGGGGTTCAAGACTGGTAAATGGGAAGGTTGGATTTTGCTGGAAGTAAGTAAACTAGCTGGCCTTTCCCAGAAGCACCTCGTTTATCCTGGCCCTGAGCTGCCTCAGGTCCTCCCTGGTGTGTGGCCGCAGCAAGTTCTGGAAAGAACAAATGCAGACCCAGGTGGTGGAGGTGCTGTGATATTTTGGTCCTGAGCCAGTTATTTAGGGCTAGATGAGGATTCTTCATTGTGGGAAGAGTGGGTGGCCAGTCCCCTTCTTAGGGCTTTGCCTTCTGCTGGGCCCCTGGGAAGGGTTGGAGCTTCTGCGGAGTAGCCCTCCTCAGTGGCCTCTCACGGTTTTACTGTTGCTCTACAATGGACAGTCGGTCAACTCCACACATGAACAGAAAGAAAGACTAACTAGAAACAGTGGCAAATCATTTGACAGTCAGTGATTTTGTAACTTTGTTTATCCAAAGGTGATCATTATCATTATTTCTGTTGGAGGTTTGAAGATTTCCTCCTGTACTCTAGAGGCTTGTTTAAAGGACATTTTATTTCCTTTGTAGTATCTGGAAATCATTTTATTTCCAGTGAAATCCAGATGCTCAGCCCCGCCTTCTGCTCTGCCCCCCCCACCTCTCACTGGGCTCCATCAGGTAGGGGGTATCCCCTGCTGACCAGTCTGGCAGAGCTAATACTGGCTGAGGAGCGCTGCGGTGTTTGTTTTTGCAGTTCCTGGATTTGGTTTAATGTACAATTGATTTTTTTAATGTATTTAATCATTTTTTTCTTACCTCATAAGGATTAACCTGCACAAACCTCATTTTATCCTAAGTGTGGCTTTGGGAGGAAGGGAGAAGAAAATTGAGTTTCTCTAGCTTATTTTATTCTTTCACTTTTTATTTTCTGAATAGCTTTTCCTGCCGAAGCAGCTCTGTAAAATACAATGTATTTTCGTGGTCATTACTTACTCATTACTAACTGGTCTCTCCTGCTTGCCTTTGTCTGTGAACTAAATACAGGGGCCTAAAGATAATTGGTAGCTCTGTCACAGGCACACCAATTACAGATCAACAGGGAAGGCAGCTCAGTGGTGGTTTGTGGTTGGCACTGGCTGCCCACCTAGCAAGTGTGAGCTGTCATTCTGTACTTGCCACCAAGCTGGGCTGACTAGGTTGGTTCTTTCCTGATTTTATACTTTGGCTTTCCTGATTGCCTGCCACTGTCTCCCTGATGTCCAGATTTTGGCCTCATTTTATCCCTGCCTGTGGTTCTTGTATCCACTGTCCTGAGTTCCTATCTCCTTTTTATACATATAAGGCGCTATTCATACATATAAAGTCT
>NW_008329130.1:1097992-1136685 GCF_000622305.1 Nannospalax galili | reverse complement strand
GGTTTTTTTTTTTTTTTTTTTTTTTTTGAGGCACTGGGGATTGAACCCCAGGCCTCGTGCACACCGCATAAGAAACTCTACCACCAAGCTGCACCCTAGCCCTCTACTTTTTTTGTGGGTCTCTGGTATAGCTGGAGGTTGGAACCTGATAAACGGAAAGGGTCTTGTGTATGCTAGGAGAGCTCTTTATTCCTGAGTTCTCCACTCCGCTGATAAATGGTCTTTTGAAACCAATGGTTTTCTGTACATTTTGTCTGCTGAGTCCAAGTAAAGGTATCTTTGTGGGTGCCTAATATAGGCCTTTGAAAGTACTTATCTGATTTGCAGTCTACCATATCTATTTTGCTTTGTGCCCATTTTACTATTAGGCTACCAGGCGCTTGTGTAAGGATTTCAGGTGCCCAAGATTCTCTATGCCATATGACTGTATTTCTGAGTGGAATACATTTGTGTTATTTCTTTCTCAGGTGTTTGGCGCTTAGAATGCTACACACACTGGAGATGATGAGCCAAGGAGTTGGATTGCACGGCTGCTGCCTGGCTTCCTGCTAGGAGCCTGGGGTGCCGCATTCCCGCTGGGGCACACACATGCTGACATACAGTGCAGTGTTGCCATGAAGGCAACACACAGAGGGCATTTTATGAAAGGGGACATCAGAGGAAACAGAACTGAGGCCTCTACAGCATTTCCATTGTGATGCTTAAATCTCAACAGTATTTACTTGCAGTGGCACTGGGACCAGTAAAGACAACGCACACTCCACCCCCTCACTCACCCATCCACATCCTGCTCTGTAGTTGTGGTGCTCCGATAGGCATCGTTCAGTGTGCAGGCCGCTCTGCTTTTCTTTCTTTCAGTTTGCCTAGAAACAGCCCCTTTTGACTCAGGTTGGAAGCCAGATGACTCACCACTCTAATTGTTTTATTGCAACTGTCATTTCATAAAATGCCCTGAAAGCTTTAAACTGTGTATGCCAAAGTGGGGCTTTTGCTTTCTTTGTTAGCTCTCTGTTATCTCTATCTCATCTTTATGTTTCTTTCCCCTTCCTTTCAGAATTATTTTCTCTTTCATTACTGCCTCTCTCTCTCTCTCTCTCTCTCTCTCTTTCTGTCCCTCTCTTCCTTCCTGCCCCTGCTCACTTTTGATGACTTCAGTGGCATCTGTAGTTGAGGGGGTTTCTGTTATCATGGTGCATTCTCTAGCTTCAGTGCCACCTGATCGAGAGTGCATACCCTCAAAGTTTTGTGTGTGCTGTAGAAATGGAACTGTCCGTGCATGTCAGAGTTTGTAAAGTACTTGTTGGGTTCAGTGCTAGAAGCTAAGTGCCATGTCAAATGATAACAACTCACTGTTTATGGTTGCACATTTTGTAAAATAAAGAGGCATCCTGGGTCTTTCCTGCAGGTCCATCCCTCTACTGAAAGACTGCCACAATCACAGGAGGGCAGTAAGAGCTCAGAACTTACTAGGAATGGCTGCTGTAGACTGAGAGACCAGCGATTTTTTTTTTTTTTTTTTTTTTTTTTAGGGGCTGTAGCACCTACGACTTCCAGGTCATCTGTTTACTGTAAAACCACATCAAAATATGTCTTGCCGTTAGAGGACCTAGATCATGTTAACCTTTTTAACCCTGAAGATGTTTTGTAACTGGAATTCCTGAAGTAAAGGGCAGGTGTCTTTAGGTGGGGTGATGGGAATCTGAATTTTTAAGCACTAATGCTTTCAACCTGAACTTGGAGGATCCGTTTTTTCCTGATACCTGACACTGTCACTTGACTAAGTCACCTGATTGATGACATGAGCATCATTGGGTGTTAAAACACCTGGTCAGGGAAACAGGGACCCTCAGTGGATTTACCCAAAGGATGGCAGACAGATTGTTGAATTTTAATGAAGGTGGGGTGGGTCCCTGATGCTCAGCTGTTTTGGAGCCTAACAGAATCTCGGCATTACCTTCAGGGAGTGTTTGCTGGAGACCTGTGCTGGTGTCAGTAGTTATAGTCCACATTTGTCAAATCCTTGAATCCAGCGAAACTAATTGTAGGAGTAGCCAATTGTAATGAAAAGCACAGCAACTTCAGAAGTGTAGGAGCCTGGAGACCAAACACCCTGTCCTGCTTCTCCTTCTCCAAAGGTCTTTGGTCTATTTTAGCCTTCAGAGGAGCCATCTCCTGAATTCTGTTGTAATAGGGCTTCTTCCTTAGATGCCTCCAAGGAAGGAAAATACTTTCCATGGTGTGTGTGTGGGGCGGGGGTGGAGTGGGGCAGAATATGGTATCATCATACTTTTAATAAATCGATGGCTGTGAGTTTTTAAAATTACTTCTGTGTATACACTGGGTAGCATTCATGAAGAATGTTGTGTTTTCTATTCATTGGGTTGGATGTCTGATTCAGACCAGCCAGGTTCTGGAAAACAGAAAACCACAGGTGCTAAATTAATACTCTGACCTTCCCAGGCCAAGGTGGGAGCAGTTACAGGGGTTCAAATCAAGGTACTCTTACTCCTTGTTGAGGGCAGGGGTTCCCGACAGTCTGAACAAGGCTTGTTCTAAACTTTCTGGCCATTTTAATTAAGCTTCAGTGTTGAGTGGCCCTGTAGCCTGCTTGTAACTTGGATGATTGCTCCTCAGTGCCTGGTGTCCCTCGCAAGCTCCCTCTTGATTTCCTTCCTGTGGATATATTCTCTTTCCCAGGCAGGACCTGCTCTTCGAGGAGCTAAGGATCTTTGACTGTTCGTGGCCTGTTCCTTCCTTGCTTCTCTGCTGAGCTGTCTAGCAGGGGTGCCAATTCTTCCATTTAGCTGACTATTACATAGCCCTTAAAAGGAAAGGGCTTATTTTAGCTGCTGCTGTATTGATTGCTATAGGGACGTTTCTATCTTCACTGCTGTATTGACTGGGAAAGGGAAAGGGCCGTATTGCCGGGAGCTGTCATATTGACTGTTACAGAAAAGATCTGTATTTAAGCAGTACCAGTGCACTGGGATCTCCCAGCCAGGATATTAATGCTAATTCATCCGCTCGCCCCCTGCCGTGAGTGTTATTTGTTTAAATCTGTAGATTCCCACAGCGCGTTTATATCCTCACTAGAGTGAGCTCCACTCCCTGTAATTATTTAACATTATATGCTGATATAAATTGTAACAGTTAAAGAATGGTAATGAGTAGCCAAAAAGAAAAGAAGAAAAAAGGAGGAAACAGGAAAATAGAAAAAAGAGAGATTATATAGAACAGCATATATGTGGTGCGTGTGTGTGCACTTATGTGTGTATGTATGTGCGTGTGCATACAGTGTGAACAGTGGCATTTCTGGCTTCCTTTCTCCCACTTTAGGTTGATGTGGATGGTGCTCCTTAACCCAGGGATTGTGCACCTGTGTGTGTGTAGGTGTTTGCGTGTGCACATGTGCTCATATCCCCCATTGATGTTGCTGTGCTATGGAGTGTTTGCACATGTGTGTAATTATATACAGTGTATGTATGATCCATGGTGGGCAGGATGTTTGTCCATTAGTAATTCAACATCATGCTAAGTGGCTGAAAACTGATTTTTTTTCCTTCATGCATCCATGTTCACACAGGAACCCTGGGCCTAAGACCCTGTGTAGTTTCTCACGGACAGCCTCTGGGAAATGCTCAGTTGGGATTAAACTAATGGGCCATTGGGTGTCACTGTCGCTCTACTGGCTATAATTGAAAAGGATTTTCTGCTGGGGAAACTGGATTTCAACAGAAACAAGTTGTTTTTTTGAGACAGGGTCTCCCTGTAGTCCCAGCTGACCTGAACTCACTATGTAGACCAGGCTGGCCTTGAACTCACAAAGATCCGCCTGCTTCTGCCTCCCAAGTGCTGGGACTAAAGGTGAGCGCCACCATGCCCAGCTGCAGAAACAAGTTTTTATTCCAAGTTGGAAATGTGTGTTAGAGATGTTTGAGATTTCTTTCAAAAGTAGTTGTTTTGTTTGCTTGATTTTGTTATGTTAAGCTTTGAGCATGTTTATTGTTCTTGAAAATTGTGTGCTGATTGCAAGCTCTGTTTGGATGCAACCCGCAGTGCATCCAGATGAGTTCTTCCTGTGAGTTAGAGGACTAGTCCCCTCAATGCAGCACAGCTCGGCAGCCTACTGGAAAGCTGAGAAGCAAGGAGAGCAGTGGCCTGTGAAAAGAGAAGGAAAGATCTCCTTCCAGAAGGCACTGGAAGTGCCTGCCCTCTCCCTGCTGCTGGTCGTACAGGAGCAGAGGAGCAGGCTGCTAGGCAGCATGGAGCCGTGCCAGGCCTCACCACAATTCATACTGTGTCAGTTTAATAAATGCACTACTTAAATTATGAAATTACAAAAGAAAAAAGAGAATGCACTTATTCAGACTCTTAATACATTAAAAATAAGGCATTAAAACTCCGACTTTTTTTTTTCTTCCAGAATCAATAATGAACAGGAAGGGTTGTAGACATTAACAGTCGTGGACATCCAAACTCTTATACATAAATTATCTTAGAAAAATGCACATAAGACTTGAATAATGTAAATACATTAATGCATTTAATAATTTAAACATTGAAGCACAAGCAGGAATTTGAGGCAGAGGCTGCTCTGAGGTAAGGGATTTGTCCTCGAACGCGTGTGTCCTAGGATCGATGGGTGATTTCCCCTTGAGGCACCCTGGAAAGAGAGTGCCCGACCGGCTGGTGTGGCTTCCCGTGCCAGGAATCCCTGGACATTCCTGATCTTGGCTACTCCCAGCCCCAGCCTTCATCTGCAGTTCTTGAGTTCTCCAGCCCTCTGCCTCTGCCTTGCTTCTGTTAGAACATTAAATGCTTCCACTTCAGAGAACAGTGAACTTTCAGGATGTCTTGGTTGGAAAAACCAAACCAAATTTTAAAAATCCTTCTACCATCTCTGGCTGCGTGTGACCGGGAATAAGGAAGTGGTTGCTCCTTATAATCAGTCTGGCATGTCTCAGCAGCCATGGTCTTGAGCCTGTAGGTAGAATGGAGACAGGATCTAGTGAGAACGCAGAAGCGGTAATCTGTGCTAGCCCCTGGGCACTGGGCATGATGGTGGTGGGTGGTCATACCAGGAAGCAAGGCAGGTGCCCAGCAGTTAGATTCAGTGGCCAGTGAACTTGTGTTGCTTTGATGTGAGGGTCTAGCCGGCAGCGAGCTGAAGTGACTGTGTTCCTCCCTTTCTTCCAAAATTGCATTCACAGTGGCAGAAATTTACTGAAATGTTAAAGCCCCCTTTTGGCAGAATAGGTGAATGCTCTAATTCAGTTTTGAATTTGCACTGTGACACACTGTGGGAAGAGCTAAGCAGCTGGGACTTTGCGCCTTAAGCTTTGATTTTAATCCCAGTGCTGCTCTTTCATAGTTTCCCAGCCTGGTTTTATACCCTAATCATAGGTGAGAAACTGGGTGTATATCCTAAGAACTTGTATTTCATTGTAGAAGAGGTGTGCTTATTTGGTAAGTGATGCAAATGTTGGCCCAGTAGGCTTGCTGTGGGATCCTTGAGGAATGGCTGTCAGATGGTAGGGACAGAACAAAACCTGTTTTCATTTTTTGCCCCAAGTGTATTGGAGTCTCTTACTGCCTCTCAAATCTCCTGTCTGAAACTTTACCTGAAATGATCTTGATGACCCCAACCTTGCCTCTTCTGGCATCTGTGACTTTGTTTATAAATGTTTCCAGACTGTGTGAAGGCCAAGGACAATTGCATGGTTACAAGCCACCTTATAACCATTTCAGGTGAGTGGCTATAGGTTGAGCTGGCTCCGGCAGCGGGTCAGACAGATCAGGTGTTGGTTTAGAAAGAAATGCTATGGCCGGGCGTGGTGGCCCATGCTTTTAATGCCAGCACCTGGGAGGCAGAGGCAGGCTGCAAGTTCAAGGCCAGCCTGGTCTACATAGTGAGTTTCAGCAGGGGCTGCAGGAAGACGCTGTCTCAGGAGGACAGAAAATAAAACAAAAAAACAAAACAAAACCCAGAAACGAGTGCTGTGGAGGATAGGTGAAAGCCCCCTGTGGAGGACAGACACCAAGGTCTGTGTTGTCCTTGGCATGGGCTAGTTTTTCTCCACACCTGGTGAATGGCATTACTTCATGGGCCTTTCCCTACCTGTGTTATTTTAAGGTTCTAAGTGGTTTTATTTCAGTCTGAGATAACTCAGTCCCAGACCTGTTGTGTTTACTTCTTTCCAGAGTTTTCAAAATGCAGGCCTGCTCCCCCTGTGGCCTGTCCAGCCCGGATCCTCGTGTCTGCATTCTACACTCATCCTGACAGAGGGAAGAAAGTAAAATCCGGGAGCACATGAACCAGGGAGAACCAGATTCTCTTTGGGTTTTGCTGGTCACACCCAGCAAGCTTCTTTTCCTTCTCTTAAGTTTTAAGAAATGTTTTATGGCCTTAACCACACAATTGGCTTCCCACGTGAGGGTGAGTTGAACTGGGCAGTGGAGGTGGGGGGCACCTTCACATCTATTTGGGGTGCAGAGTGCTGGCTGCCATTAGGCAGTGATCAGATAGCACTGATGGGGTCAGCTCACCCTGTGATATATCCCGTATGCAGATTTCCTTTGAAGAGAGAGGAGTCAGGTTCATTAATTAAAGGAGCCTGGTGAGAGAGGCCTGTAATTAGAGGTGCTAGAAATCTGAATTTTAAGAGATCTGTGCAGCTGCATTTTGAAAAATGTAGGGAGGCACTGAGAAGTACAGGCTGGGCAAGAATGTGGCTGAACCAGATCTGGGAGGTTCAGCTTTTGGCAGAATTCTCCCTTAAATTTTTGTTCTTTCCATCTTCTTTAGATGTATTTTTATTCTATGTGTGTGTCTGTTTGGGTATGTGCTATATGTGTGTGCATGCCCTCAGAGGCCAGAAGAGGGTGTGGGATCTCCTGGAGCTGGAGTTACAGGTGGTTGTAAGCCACCTGACACGGGCACTGTGAATTGAACTCCACTTCTGTGCAAGAGCAGCAAGTGCTCTTAGCTGCTGAACTGTCTCCAGCCCCCTCTTTTGTTTTTGACAGGAGAGTTTGAAGATGTTTACACTGCGACAGATTGGGATGGTAGAGTATAAGGAGGGCAGAAAAGAGTTGTAAGCTAGATGCTTAGCTTTATGAAGCAGGGGTTGTCTTCAGGCCTTCGGGATACAGTTTCTGAAAAATGTTAAATTTCTACTTGAAATGAAGGGGAAGAGAGGTCAGAAACAGATGGAAGACAGCATGGAAGCTAAGTCCAGGCACAGGCGCTAGACTTTGTGTTACTGTTCACTTATTGTTATGAGGCAAGGCCTCTACCTTCCTGCCCCCGCCTCCTCCCAGGATTGCAGGATTGTAGGCCTCTGCTACCACAAGTGGCAGGATTCGAGAATCCCCCCCACCCCCACGCAGCTTCTCTTTCCCAGAACAGTGTTTCTTCCTGTGTCATAGGTCACGTTTACTGTGAACTTCTTTGGGGAGTCCTGACCAGCTCTTTCTCATTTCCTCAGTTATATTTATGGGGTGACCTTTTGCTTTGGGTACTTTCTCTCCTTAAAAACAAGACAGGCGTGGTGGCGCACACCTTTAATCTCAGCACTCAGGAGGTGGAGACACATAGATCTCTGTGAGATTGAGGCCAACCTGGTCTACATCACTAGTTCTAGGCTAGCCAGGGCTACATAGAGAGCGCCCCCCGCCCCCCAAAGAACCCAGAAAGCAAAACTACAACTTTTTGGCTTGATTTAATGATCTCTTTTTGCTTATTGTGGAAAAATCTTCCTTTTGATTTGTACCTTTTTTAATTAACCTGGCTAATTTGGGCTTGGCCAAGAATGGGAAACATTGGGGTCAGATGAGGAGAGGGGACTGCTTCCCACCTCCCCAGAGGAGGAGAGAAGGGAGCAGTGGTGGTGGGGGCACTGCAGACACCTTCATGACCAAACACCAGGCCTCCGGTCCACCTTCTCAGCTTTGTGCCCTTCGGGTTGTTTTGAAGATCATCATCCTATTTACAGCAGGGGCTTCTGTTGAGTGAGACAAGTAGTATGTGCTGTAAGGGCTGATTCTCTGTATTCTCCTCACAGTCTGTGTGTGTGCGGTCTGTTAGGGAACCAGTGTGCGGTCGGTCAGGGAACCAGTGAACCCATCGGCTATGGAATAGAATGAGAATCTCAAAGACTCTCACTCAGTGCATTTACAATATGCAGATGTGATTCAATTAGATTGAAACCTCTATTTAGCAGAGTGGTTTTGTGAAATAAATAACTTTTGAAGAAAGAGGCCCACTGTATATAATAAAGATATGTTTTCCTTTCCCCTGCCGGCACAGTGCTCCCTGCCTTCCAAACCCTTGCCCTGAAATACTGATTCCCAAGCAAGTGGCACCTTGGGGCTTTTCACAGAAGAAATGCCTCTCTTCACTTCCTGGCACAGGAATTTCATCCTTGATTTACAGTGCTCAGCTTGTTAGTGCCAATGAAGAGGAGATGGTGTGAAGGGCCTTGTGTCCGCTTTGTCCTCTGGGAGAAAGGAAGGGGTTTGTGTTTCTTTCCTGTGCCTGTCACAGTAGTGCTGAGGAGCGGGCCAAGGTCTGTCCTCCCCGAACTGTCCTCCCCTCTTCCTGCTTCACCGTGTGCCGTCCAACAGGGAGTGAACGATTTTGAAGGCCGAAATCAGAATTTCAGAAGAGTAGCACACTTCAGAGTAGTAGAGAGGATCCCCCTGCACCCTACCTTTCTAGTCCTCCCCTTCTCAGCCTGGCCCTGACAAACTGACAGATAATTAACTGCTCAGGTCCTATTAGACGCAGCCCCATGCTGGAAGTGGCTGTACTTTCCGTAGGTCCTTTTGCTGCCCTGTGCTTGTGGGTGGTGCTGCACTAAGTGGTCATAGCAGAGCACAGCAGAGGGCCGTGAGTGCTTTGGGGAAAGCATGGAATGCTCTTTGGAAGAGAGAGTGCTTAAAAGGGAGAGAGGGGGCAGCAAGGTGCCGGGCTTGAAAGCACCTGGCGAAAAGACTCGGACTTGCAGGGCTGCGATCATGAACTCTGTGTCTCAGGGAGTGGTGCTCTGGGTTTATAATAGGATACCTGATTACAAAGAACGTTTTGAAGGCCACTTAGTCCTAGGTCAGGCTGTGCATTAGATGCACTAATCCTTTGCCGGGATGCCGGACTGCAATTGGAAAATTGGAAGTGCGCAGTTCGTGTGCTTTAGCTGGGCACTGAGTGTTTCTATACAGACAGTGCCCACGTGGCTTTCTCTCAGCTGGCCAACTTTTCTTTACTTGGTGGAAAGAAGCCTTCTTCCTACCAGTGACTTTTAAACCTGTTTTTCTATTTCTCTCATATGATCACTTTTCTCATGGTTGCGATTTGAAATATTAATGTGCAGATAAATATAGTAACATGATAGGCTACACAGAGGCTCGGGTCCTTGGGCCTGGCATGTTGGAGCAGAAAGAAATACCTAATTGCATCACAAGCACTCTAAGTTCATGTATGTGGAGCCCATCAAGCTGAAAGCATCCAGACAGCATCTGCTGTTATCAAATCACTCGTGAATCCAGCTAATTAAAATAGAGCTTCATTTTTCTGAACCATTGTTTGGCAGGAATTCGAAACGGGTCTAACCCAATTTCTGCGTGTTTATGAGCCTTTATTATATCAGAGGTACTTTTCTGTAAATGTACAGGGCAGCGTTAAATGAATTGATCCACACAGTACCACTGTAGGCGCACTGTGGACTTGCTAATGATTTCTTCTCTGGCCTCTGGTTTCCAGACATTCTCTTGAAAGCTCTGTATTCTTTCTTTCTGCCTCTGCCCTTTGTCTTCCTCTCTCGTTCTTTAATGTAGAAAATGTTAATGCTTTTCACTTCCCCCTTTTCTTTGAAAGGAAGGTACGTTTCTTCAGTGAAATCTCTGTCCTTCCCTTTGTCCTCTCCTCTTCCTGGATCTGCTCTACTTTTGGGGGGCTCAACCTCAGATTTCTTGCGTGCTCTGTGCCCTCCTTGCTCTCTACTTTCCTCTTCTGCCTTGTGTCTCCCCCAGCCTTCTCCTCCTCCATTTCTTCTGCTTTCTGCCTCTTCCTTTCTCCAGCTGCCATGTTTGGATACCTTTGTTGCCGTGCACACAGAGATTAGGAGGAAAGGGGGAACTGTGCAGGCGGAGCCGCCTGGCTGCTCCAGGTGATGTCAGCCAGTTTTGCTTCTCTGAATTTGCTTGGCGCTTTATTTTTTTATTTTAAAAAGATTTTTCAAACCACATCTACTCTATTTTATAGTCTATTAATCCTCCTTTGAAGATGAAAGTATTATATAAAATACTAACTAATTATTCCTTATAACATGTTGGTGAGTCTCTAAGCAGTCCTCAGCTCCATTTTACAGATGAGGAAGTGGAAATGGGGTAGGTGGGTGACTCTGAAAGTCACTGAGAAGTTGGTTGCTGAGGGAGAATTAAGTCTGAATCATCTTTGGCTTTGATTCTTGATTACCACCTGTGGGGAGTTTGCTCCCCCCCCCAGAAGATTCATATATTTAAGGTGAGGTTAAGAACACTGTTCCCTTTCCTCTGTCTCTACATGGACTTTTAACCTTCTGGAGTTCATTTGCAGTCTTTAGATGTTAAATGAATTTCTAGGTAATTCCTGGGAAAGAGGGATGCCAAACCACTTACGGGCTGGTAAAGCCCTGTCCATTACAGTCTCAGAGCGGAGCATTCACTTTTTGTTTCCAGCAGCTTCCAGTAAGTGGGCCCACGTCACACGCGCTGGCCCTGGTGATCAGAGCATTGTAGGAAGTGCTGCCATGTTTGATTAAATTTAGCCATTTTGGAATGACGTGTGTATGAAGTGGTCTCTTGCATTACTGTGGCCTTTATTATTGCTAATGCATCCTGACATTACAGGTGTAGCCTTGACTCCCCCAGAAAGGGCAAGGCTGCTGTTACCATGACTGAGAGCAGAATTCACAAAAATTCTTGTACAGTGAGACATGGGTTCCCATGTGGTTACTAAGGAGAGCAGGAGAATGTGTTTGTTAAAAGAAGCCTAACTAATTGCTCACTCAGTATTCTTTCAAAAAGGGGATCAGTAAATATTGCTCTTGTATAGAGAAGAAAGGCTGATGAATAGAAGAGTCAGGAAAGTAGATTTTACTTCACTTTATTTTATATTATTTTTATTTTAATTTATTATTTTGCGTGTATGAGTTTTGCCTGCATGTACGTAAGTGCACCACTTGTGTGCAGTGCCTGTGGAGGCCAGAAGAGGGCATCAGATTCCCTGGAGTTTCAGATGGTTGTGAGCCACCATGTCGGTGCTTCAGAACTGAAAACACGGGTCCTCTGCAGAGCACTTAGTTCTCTTAACTGCTGAGCCATCCCTCCAGCTGATTTTATTCATTTTGAAGAAGAATTCCTGAGGGCCTAGCACGGTAATGCTCACCTCTAATCCCAGCAATCTGGGAAGCAGAGGCATAAAGATCTGGGATTCGAGGTCAGCCTGGGCTACACAGAGAGACCCTGTCAGAGCAGCAAAGAAAGGATGGGAGGACAGAGGAAGGAAATGATTCCTGACAATGAGTCCACAGGCTCTTGAGGGAACGAGGAAGTGCGTTCCCTACCCACTGTAAGTGTTTAATAGAGGCTGGCTGATCGTTGGTCATGGTTACTGAAGAAAAGAGTACTTGACCATGAGTGGGACCAGGTGGCCTCAAATTGCTTTTGGCTTCTTTCCTTGCCCTAGATTGTGGCAGTGAACAGGGCATCTTTACCTGTTCTTTTTGATTTTTTAAGTGTGCCATGCACACCCATGAATGCTTGGTGACTATTCATTATTTAATCTTATGCTTCCTGATTCTCAATCTAACTTGATTGAAAACTCTGCTTGTTCTGTTTGGAAAACCAACATCTCCCGCACGTGTCACCCGGAGAGCCATACTTCTCATTGGCCGTTGAGACCCACGTGGAAACAGCCAAGCCTTAATGACTTACGGCTGGAAGGTTGTATGGAGCATGTGCTTTCTTGCTTTATTGAGCAGAGGATCCAGAGTATACTTTAATCCTGATGATTCAGGATCATTGATTCAGATGGAAGTGCTCATGTTGTGCTATAAGCATAGGTCTGTTTTCAAATCCTGTTGAAGTATAGATGTGTCATGTGTTTGCCCTCCTTGGAATGATCCCACCGTGCTAAATGACCCCGCAGTGGTATGCTTTTGGAAAGTTTTTGTTTGCTTTTCATCAGTGTTTCTCCCTTGATATTGCTGTCAGCCTTTCCTTTCTTTCTGTCCTGCTACCTGGGCTCTCTTCTCTCCTTCAGCTCCTCTGTGATTTGGACGCTAGGTAACTAGAGCTCGGATGTAGAACCAATAGTGTGTAGTATGAACGATGCTTTGCTCTGAGCAACATCTGGAGTTTATGATATCTACTTGGAGCACTGATTTCCTCTTCTTTCCTACCCACCAACCTTTTTTTGTCCTTTGTGGTTTTTGTCCTTTTTTTTTTCTTAAACATTGAAGGTGAGCTAAGTTGTGGAAACTTAGGTGTTTTTAAAAAAATATTTTATGTATGTGATGTATTTTGATTAGCACTCCCCCCCCAACACACATACCCCATTCCTTTCTTGTAACATTGGTTCTTGAGCGGGCAAAATGGCCCAGCAGGTAGAGGCACGTGCCACCAAGCTCAGCATCTGAGTTCAATCTCTGGGATCCACATGGTAGAAGGAGAGGACTGACTCTTCCAAGTTGTCTGGCCTTCACATGCCCATGCACTCACACTAAATAAAATGTAATATAAAAACAAAGAAAAAGTTGGGTCTTGTCCCCAACTCATTTTTAAGTTTACTTTTTAATTTGCTTGCTCTTGTGTGACATGGGTGTGGGTGTGGGCTTGCCCGCCTCATGGCACATGTATGGAGGTCAGGTGTCAGTTCTTGCTTCACTTTGCTGTGTTGCTGCACTCACCAGGCTAGTGGCCTGTGAGCTTCCAGGGATTCTTCTGTCTCTGCCGCAGCAGTGCTAGGATTACAGATACATTCTGTGTGTCTGGTTTTACATTGGTTTTGGGATTTTGAACTCTGGTCCTCACACTTGTGTGGTAAGTGCTTTACCTACTCAGCCATCTCCCCAGCTCTTGTCCATTACTGTCTTTGACCTAGAATTACATCTTTGTCCCAGGTATTACAGGCTGCCTACCAAAACTGGCTTAGAAATGATGAAATAACACAGTGAGGGTTGTGAAAGCCATGTGTGTAACCCTTTATATTATAGAAATGAAGGACCCAGGGATGTGAGAGGCTTGGCATCATGGTGTTATTGACATCAACTGGATGCAGTACTCAACCTTTAAAAAAATATTTATTTATTTATTTTTAATTGGAGGGGGCATCATTTTTTTTGAGACGGTCTCTCCTTGTAGCCCCAGATGGCCTGGAACTCACTATGTAGACCAGGCTGGCCTCACACGGAGATCCGCCTGCATCTGCCTCTTAAGTTATTATTTCTGTTTTACGTGCATGAGTGTATTGCCTGCATGTGTGTAAGTATACCTGTGTCGTGTGTAAGTGTATCTGTGTCGTGCAATGCCCTTAAAGGTCAGAAGAAGACGTTGAAGCCCCTGCAACTGGATTTACAGATGGTTGTTAACTACCATGTGGGTGCTGGGAATTGGACCTGGGTCCTCTGCAAGAGCACCCAGTGCTCTTAACCACGAAGCCATCTCTCTATCTCAGTGCTCAACTTTTTAAAGACCCAGCTTGCCATACCATTAGCTTTATTTCTCCCTATTTTGAGTAGAATGTATATAAATAAGGAAATGTAGATATGGAGAAACCTTCTCTGCTGACTTAGGAAGACAAACCCAAAAAGGCATGTTTGCGGCTGCTTGTTTGCACTCAAGCCTGATGTCAGTATTGTAGGAGAAGCTTTAATACTTTAAATTTACAAGAAATGTTGTTTCCTTTTATTTAAAAAAAAAAAAAATCCAAGCGAGCATTTGATTTGAGGAACCAAAAGTCTAGAAAATGTATCCGGGAGTCCTCGTCAATTTGGGGCATAATGAAATATAAAAAATACTCAATAAAAGCTCCTTTATTACTTTAACTGTTTAAATGTGGAGTTTTTAGCCATCAGGTTAATGTTTTGGTATCATTTTTTTATTTGATTGTGAGCACTTTTCCAGGTAGCTCTGCCACTCGAGCGCTAATCAGATTCCCACAGAGGAGTGGTGCTAGCGCAGCCTGACATCACTGCGTTCTTGCTTCGACATTATTTTATTTGTCTTTCCTGTAAAAGTTAATAACTCTGTGTCCATGTGTTTAAACAGGATAGAGAGAGAGACAGAAACAGAGAGAGACAGACAGAGAGGGAGAGGGAGGGAGGAGAATGAGCAGGAAGGGGTAAGCATTGTTTCAGGAAGATTACTGAGCTTCAGGAAGCTAAATTGAGGACATTTCAGAGCTTTTTATGAATTGTGGGGTGCGGGAGGCATCAAGAAGGTTGCAGAGCAGGGTGACAATTCATAATTCTTTGTTTTGTTTTGTTTTTGAGACAGTGTCTGCCTGTTGCCCTGGCTGGTCAGGAACTCGATGTGTAGACCAGACTGGCCTCAAATTCACATACATCTTCCTGCCTCTGCCTCTGCCTCTGCCTCTCAAGTGCTGGGATTAAAGGTGTGCACCACCATGTTTGGCTTCATAGTTCTTTGTATAGCAGAAATGAACTTCCCTGTGTTTTTCACACGAAGCTGGAAGGGATTTGGAATGAATTACCATTGATTTTGAGAAGGATGCTCAATAGAACTGGTTTGCTCAATAGTGAGAACTGTGTGAAATTAGTGTTGATTGTGTGTTGCATGCACATTTGGCCTGCTCTAGATGAGCAGGGCTGGTCAGAGCCTCGGACCAAGACCCAAAGGCTCTCCTTTCACCTTCTGTGTGGGTTGGACACAGTCTCTTGGCCAACATGGCTCTGGTGCCTAGTAGGCCTTGTGGAGTCGTTTATTATTAATTTTTAGGTTATGTGTGTGTTTCTCAGTAGTTGTGGTTGTTAATAACAGGAATGTTTATGATTTCTAGTGAAAGGCTGCTGAATGGTTCAAAACCATGAGAACTTCCTGTGTGATGGTTTCTTTATTGAGCTGAAAATTTCTAGATTGATGATTATCAGAAGAGCTGCTAAATTGATACCTCTCAATGGGAAATTCTCTCCCTCCCTCCCTCCCTCCCTCCCTCCCTCCTTCCCTCCCTCTCTTCCGTTGCACTTTTGTATTTAAGAGGTGCCTTCTGGGTACAAATCTGACCCTGGGCCTGAGCATCAGTATTCCAGTCCTTATCTCAGTGCCTCCGGAAGATAAAAACCACAGTAACACTTTCCTTCTGGGCAGTGGAGGTTTCTCTGTGTTGTACAGTTTGCATAGGTCACTCAGGTAGCTTGGAGGTGGGACCCTATTATTAGAGTATATTACCTAGCCATGAACTTGTTTCATACGGATGTCAGTACATTTGATGTTTGCTACTGTACTTACTGCCAGAGTTGGTTGCATGGATCATGTATCCCAGCAGAGAACCCATCCTGTCCATGTTTAGGCCTGCATGCTTTCAGAGGGCAGCTGCTCTGAGAGGAGATGGTTGCGTCCCACCATTTGAATAGTAAGTTTTGCCGTCAATTGAAAGTTCCTAAGTCTTACTCATGCTTCTGGAAGTCAAACTTCTGTTTTTCCCTTCAGGCCATGGAACCTTAACCCTGTAGGAATAGCAGGAGCTAGGACTTGGGGGCCTTGTCAGCCACAGATCTGCTTCCTAGAGAATCTTAAGGTGATCTTTAGCTAGCTCTATTGATCATTTCAAATTCTTGCTTTTATTTTTAAAAAAGTTTATTTTTATGTGTATTCGTGTATTGCCTGCATGTAGGTAAGTGCACCTGTATCATGCAATGCTGGCCAGAAGAGGCTGTCAGAGCCCCTGAGACTGCAGTTATAGACAGTTGTTAGCTGCCATGTGGGTGCTAGAATTCAACCCCAGGTCTTCTGCAAGAACAACCAGTGTTCTTACCTCTGAACCATCTCTCCAGCCCCTCAAATTCTTGCTTTTAGATTTAAACTATTTACAGGCTATGGCTAGTTCTTTTTTTGTATTCAAATCTATTCATTAACATTTAGTTCCCCCCCCCAAGTCCATCAGAAGTGCCAGTTAATGACTCTGAGTCCTCAAAAGTAGTAGTTTATCCAGACATCTTGATACATGCCTGTAATCTCGACTACTAGGGAGGCTAAGGCAGGAGGGTTGTGAGTTCAGGGCCTGCCTAGGCTACATAGCCTTTAAAAAGAAAGGTTTTTTGGGAGGTTGGAGAGATGGCTCAGTGGTTAAGAGCACTAGCTGTTCTTTCAGAGGACCTGAGTTCAATTCCCAGCACCCACTTGTTGGCTAACAACCATCCGTGACTCCAGTTCCAGGGGGATCTGATTCCCTCTTTTGGCTTGCACAGGCATTGCATGACATGGGTGCATGTACATACATGCAGGCAATACACTCATACACATAAAATAAAAATAATTAAAAAAAAAAGGTTTTAGTTTTGTGCTATGTGTGATAATAGATAAAATTTCCTGGTCCAGAGTTTGTCTTCCTGGGAATCCAGGAGCCTAGCTTTGTCCTATGGGCAGAAGGTACCAAGTCCTCAAGGGGGAGTGCACCCCACACCACCTGATAATCATTTATTCTGTGATGACTTAATGCTAGAGGTTGTCACTCTCTGGGACACAGCCTTTTGTCCCCTTCATGATCATCCTACAGCTTAGCTGTGCATGATGAGAGAGAACTTCACCAGTGTCTGTCAGGTCCAGACTTCAAAGGAAGTGAGAGCGGAAACAGTTCCATGTGCTGAGCACCTGAAGGCCCCGGCAGAGAGAGAGAAAACGTAGCATTCAGCCAACCAGCAGCAGAGAGGAAAAGTGTAAGGGTTAGAGGCAGTGTGTGGTCAGGAGGGCCTGGGGACTGTGTGCTGTTTTTCTGGTTGGAGTCACCACTGCCACGCCACCGACAGTCACCCTGTGAGCTCACCGCTCTTAGGGAGCATCTTGGGCACTGAGTCATTACATTCCTTTGGAGTGATTCAACTCAACAGCTTGACACCTTCATTAATTTTACAACATGATGCCTGGCTGCTCTCTGTTTCCTCTCTAACAGTGCGGGAGGGATTAGAGGACTGTTGAAAACTAAGCACCAGGGCCCTGGAGGAAGCAGCAGCTAAGGAGCCCCTGAGAGACAGAGTTGCGTGTCCTGCCTTTTCTTGGTGCTTTCTGGGAATGAGCACCCAACTCTTGGCACTCAACTCTGGCACACAGACCTTTTCTCTCTGCTCCTGGCATGGCAGCCGCACCTCCGGCTCACAGCCAGCTCGTTTGCCTTCATGCTGGGGTCACCACTGCCGTGATCCGTGTATAATGGCATTTTCCTCCTCTTTTCAGTATGGAGGCTGTTACAGTTTCTTCTCTAAACAGGACTTCAAACAATCTGCTGCCAGTTGGATTTCAAAGCCAAGGAAAAGGCAAATGTCATCCTTTTTTTCTCCCCTCTTTGGGTAACTGCTTTGTTGGTTGCATCAAAAATGAGAGGGGCTGCTTTCTAAATTCAGGTGGGGATGCATGGGGACAAGGCATTTAAATTTGCTTTTCTTTCTGCCTAAAGGAAAAAACGCTTTTCCTTCTCAACCTTTCCTAAAAAGGAGCTTTGATCTTCTCAACCCAGAGGCCAGGGTTTTCATTTCCACTGTAGCAGGCTTGTGTTTCGCTCCTTCTTCAGCAGGCGGTAGAGTGGCAGGCAGTGTCTGCAGCCCTGCTCTGCTGCTCCATGTACCAGCTCCCTCTAGGCTGCAGGCTGGCCCAGAGTTCTCGCTGTGCAGGAAAACCTCTCCAAAGTCACCCTAAGATCACTGTCACTTGATATTAAGTACAGTGTGTTGAAAATGCGTTTTATTTCCACATACAGTTCTGGAAGAACGACTTCAGTAAAATAACACAACAGTGCCATTCTGGCAAGTCGCTCATGCAATATTTTTAACTAGGGCCAAGAGAAAAAATTTAGATGGCAGAGATATTTCACTTTGAAAGGTAGTTTTTTGCACATGTGAAGTTGCCAGTTTTCATAGAGGCTCTTTCTTCATATATCAGTGTGTTTTAAGAGAGACTAGGGTCAATAATGTATGCTTTAGAATTCCCTAAATACAGATTTATACAATAGACCCTAAAATATGTTGTGTTGTATCTTGTCAGTGCTTGTGCGTTTCTACCAGAGGTAGTTTATTTCTTTAGTGTGAAAAACAAAAGGACCAAGGAAAATAAAACAAAGGCAGTTAGGGCCACAAGCTTAATTACTGTCGGCCTTTTTTGTTAACCCAAATTAACAATGGGAAGGACATAAAGACCCAAACCAGGAAATTCCAGTTGAAAGAGCGCTCTTTCCTTTAACTCTTTGAGTGCCAGGGTGCTTGCTAGTTCACCCCTCCCTAGGTTCAGGCCTAGCTAAGTTCAGCTCCCTGTAAGTGGTGAGCTTCTGACTTTCCCCTTCCCTTTCTCCACTTAATGTGAATTGAACGTAAGTGTATGTGCCTCTGCTTATGTGCACACACTTCTATGCTAATTTGTAGGTAAATGGGCTAAAAAGTACCTTTCGATTTTGTAGCCCTCAGAAGGGGAAAGAATATTAAAAAAAAAAACCACACACACACACACACACACACACACACACACAAACCAAACCCTGTCACTGTCATCTGTTCATTTTTAATGAGCAATTTTAAAAAATTGAAAATAAAAGAGGAAAATGAATAGGTGTTGAACCAGCCCGTGATATGTAAATGCCAACTAGTAATTACCTAAAACCTCAATTTTCATTCTGTTTCATCTTGCAAAACATTTCATTTTCCCTGAGTGAAAACACTTACTTTGGGCTGCGGGAGTTTGGGCTGCGGGAGCTAGTGGAGCGGCCGCCTCGGGCCTGTGGCTCCGCCGGCTCCGGCTAGGGGGCACTTTGGCTCTGTGTTTGGGGCTGCCGGAGAGCTGCTTGTCCACCTCAAGGTTACTCCCCTCCTTCCTTCCCAGTGGCTTTGGAGTGTGCTGGTGCCCCTCCCCCTTCCCCTGGTCTGGTTTCGGGAGCGGGCTCCTCCTTGTCCTTGCTGCCCTGTTGGATTCTGGCTGACCGAGGCTTCCTCTGCATATTGACTTTCCCTCCTTACCTGGCTGACAGACAGACCTCTTGGCTGGCCTGAGTTGAATTTCACTCTCTGAGAGCAGCTTTCTGGAAGCTCCCCCCTCTCTTTGAGCTTTCAGACACGTCGTCTCTGTTTTTGTTTGTTGCTGCTGTTGGGTTGGCTGCTGGGGTTGCCCTCCTGTGTTGACGACCTCATGCATTTGCTTCTGTCACACTTAGTCTCCAGTCCAGCACTTCCTTTCTATTGCAGGCGCATAAACTTTTCTTCTGCTCTGGCTTAAGACCTGTCACCTTTTGGACGTGTTCCTGCAGTACCTTGGAACGTGGCTTGTGGTTGCACCTGCTTCCTTCCTTCCTAGCCTGTGTCCTAACTAGAAAGAGTGCAGACTTGAGAAAGAGCAGGGAGCCTGACACTGAACTGCAGACGAGAGAGGAGTCTGGATGCAGAAAACCAGAATTATGTTGTCCTAGGACCCTGGAACTGCACGCGCTCCGGCTAGAGTCTCAAGGAACACAGCCTCTTTAGTGAGATATACGGCTTCATAATTAGCCCGTTGCATTTTTCCCCAAGTGCTGGCATCAGCGTTCTCTGATGTGTTCCTCTGATTAACAGCTGCTCTGCAACTATTTCCTTGTGCCACCGATGACCATATTTGTCAAGGAGCTCCTGACATAGTACTGATTTCTTACTAAAATGCAGCATTTCTGCTTTGAGAGGGTTCTCTCAGCACCGCCAGGCTTTCAAAGTCAGCTCTTGTGAAAACTCAGTTGGCTTTGGTCTAATCTAAGGCTTGTTAATGGGATTCTGGGTTTTACTTGAGAGCCGAAGCAGAGGAGCCTTTCATAGGCAATTGACTCTTTTGAGCAGTATGCAGGAGTTGGGTGGCACTGGAGTGGGGTTTGAGGCCTGTGTGGTGGTCATTTCCCTCTGCCCTCTAGTCACCATCTCTGTGTTAAGAAGGGCTTGGCTTTGGTTGTTATTGTCATTAATTTTTGAATATTTTTAATATTTTAAAATGGCTAATGAATGCTCTCATTTTAGGAGATAGATGTGTATGCAGTACTCAGGAGTGCTGGATTTGGTGGCATTCCAAATAAGTGTCACCAGAGACAATGCATCAGGTTTACATGTCAGGTGCAAAGTGCTAAGGCTCCCTCAAACCCCAGGTTCGTTATTAGGCAGGCTCTGTTCTCCCGTCCCCCTCAAGCAGAAAATAAAGTGCGTGCTCTGAAGATTACAGCATGCGGGTCTTTTGTAGGAGAATGGAAAACACATAGGAAACCTCTCTTCAGTGAAGACTGTCAGGAGCCTGGATTCGTCCACCAGGGATTACTAGCCCCATACAACGCATTTAACAGCGCTTAGCTGATAGCAGATAACCCCCTCAGTGTACTGAATGCCGTTGATTTATACAGTTACGGATTCTGGTCTCCCAAACACAAATCTCTCTCAGTTGGCCAATCACCTTGGAGCCAAAGGTATTTTACAACCCGAAGCCCCCCACTTTCTCCCTGACTTGTTGGCAGAGAGTCCAGCGTAACCATTGTACAGGGCTACAGAGGGGAGGATTCTCTTCTAGCTTCAAAGGGATAAGCAGTGAAACTGTAAATGTCCCTAAACTTGTAGAGTTGGTGGTGGCAGGGTGGTTTTGTTTTGCACATTGGGAGACTTGGAGGAGATGAGGAACTTTGCTTCTGATTTCTTCTGAATTCATCTTTATTTTTATAAAACTAGCTACTGCTAATTTGAGGTGTGCTCATAAGAACTAAGTCAGTATAAGAATGGAGGAGAGGAAAGCCAGTGGCATATTTGCTGTGGACGCCACAGCCCATGGCCCAACGATGGCATCAGGAGCTTTGCGCCAGAATTTTCCCTGGCTTGCTGCACTCCCACAACATGTGCAATAAAGTTCCTGTTTCCGTTTTACATCTTTGCCATTGAGGTGGAAGATTTGGCCTGATTTATGTAATTTAGTTGGGCACAAATAGAATTCATGAATAGTCACATTCATCTTCTAATTAGAAAATCAAACGATAACACAGGACAACTGCAGGCACCCCATCACTGACTCCAACAAAAGCGGTGTGTGTTGGACCTCTGCAGGGGAAAGTCAGCCGAATTGCTTTGTGAAGTTAATGAAAGTGTCCAACAATGGGCGGGCGAAAGGCCTGAACTGAGACCTTGTCAGCTAATTCAGTGGGTGAAGAGCTTTGCATTATGGGTAAGGAGTTTGGGGCAATCTTTTACCATCAATGTATGAATCATAGGGCTATAAAATGCTAGATTGGACAAGTCCTTCTCCCCCACCCCTCCGAAGTGCCTGTGTCTTGGGAGAGAGATGTGAAGAGTGGCCGGAGAAATAATTAGTGAAAGGAGGAGAGAAGGTTCATATGTTCACACTCAGCGTAGCTGCTTACCTGGGTGTCTTTCTTATTCAGCACATTATGCTGGGGCTGTTAGTTTGGGTGCTTTATATTTTTGCATCTGGCGTAGTGATATCGATGCTGTTAAATATGTGATTTGCCTGTCGCCTGCATTTTCAGACAAAGATCAAGAGGAACATAAACCAGCCTCAAATACACTTTATGTAGATATTTGGCAGTATTATTTTATATGGCTTGAAATTAGTGAATGGAAACTTTAAAAGAAATTGTTCATATTTTTGCAAGTTTGAAGTGTGCCGGGACTTTGTCAAATTCCCGTTAAAATAAATACGTCAATTTCATCTCCCTTCCAAATTCATTTATCTTGCTTTTTTAAAAGGTGTTTTCTACTTTACCTGATGTTTAAATTGGATTCACTCGTTTATGCTGTTCTTTGCTATATCCCCCACGTTCTTCTTAAATGAATTACTAATGACAGAGCACTCCATCACTCCCTCTCTGCAGCCACTTTAAGGAAAGCATGGTGATCTAAACCTTTTAACCTATTAAAGATGATTTTTCCCAATTGAATCAGACCCACCACAGGTGTAATAACTAATCATTTAAACTACACCTGCTATTATGTATTTTTAAGCCATTATGCGTGTTGGATAGATGATAATTCATGTTTATTGCATTGTCCGATGGATCCGTTTTGCCTACACTAGGCTGATTAATGTATTTAAAGAAATAAGAGATGCAATTTTTAAAAAAAAAAAATTGATGGAATGCGCCAAGCACTGCATTGAGTGCACCATTAAACCCATCAGAACTTTGCTCTCTGACCAGAAATGCATATACCAAGGACCGTATTAAAAAAGCAAGGTGAAACCTGTGCATTTTAGTGGTGTGATTCTGCCTTCTTTCTCCGTCATGGGAATTTTTGGAAGGATGCAGGAAGGGCTTCTCTTTGTATGGGTGAATGATGGGAGCTGTGTCGTTCGCATCTGCCCAAGACCTGCTCAGCCAGCCCCATTTCCTGTGACACCTGGTGCACACCACAGCCACAGAGGCTGCTTTGTATGGGTGAATGATGGGAGCTGTGTCGTTCGCATCTGCCCAAGACCTGCTCAGCCCCATTTCCTGTGACACCTGGTGCACACCACAGCCACAGAGGCTGCCACACGATACCAGTACTGTCATTTTCTCCTGTGTGGAAGGTGTATTTTTTTTCTCCAGGTGAACAACAATTACCCCTGTGCCATCTGAGTGGTGCAGATTGGCGTTGACCCCATGGGGCCTGTGGTGTACCTGTCCCTTCTTTTCTGGAGCGCAGGTCTCCCCACTTCTCTTTCCTTCCCCCTTTGTCTTGTGTCTTCTCTTGACTCCATCTCTTTGACATGCTCCTTTTTTTTTTTTCATTTGTGCTGTCCTTCCTCTTGCCCTCTTCCAGTCTCCTCATCAAAGTGCATCTGTATTGTAGATGTTTGTTAGCGTTATCTTGATTATTGTTGTTATTACATTTTTTTAGTGTAAACTGAGGTGGTCTGGTTTAAGGGGTAAGAATTCAGTTTTAGGGTTCTAGAAGTTCCCATGCTGAATTTTCTTTAGTCCTGCGGTCTGTGATGGTGGTCAGTGCTGCTTGCGGTGCTGGGGGCAGATTATCACCCATAGGGAGCTGGGCTTGGCTCTTGAGATCAGTAGCGTCTCACATCACAGGTGACAGGCCCAGATTTAGGAGAGGATGCTATGCCTATTCTTTCAGGAGAAGCCCAGGATAAGCAAGGGCCCACAGAGAAATTATCAGGAGAATAAGAGAACTTCCCCGCCCACCTCCTTTCTGATTTGCCTTAATTTCTTTTGTTCCCTGGAACTCTGGTCTCCAGAGATGATGTGCAACTTGAAGTTAAGTCCTGGTCGTAGCACTTTCTATTTGGTTCTTGGTACAACTATTGCCCTTAGTTTCAGGATGACAGAAAACTTCCTTCTTTTGACCCTTGAGAAGTGTTTCCTTTCAACAACTTACGAGTGAACTGCAAGCCCTGTTAGCCATACTTGTGCCAGGAGACCATATTAGTCTTTTGGTTTTGGTAAGGTGAATAGTGCTGGTCATTCCAAACTTCCCTTTCCTACCTGGAGCAGGTTGGCATGTCGGCACGTTCTACCTGGTAGGACCAGTGTCTGCTGTGGAGAGCAGACAGCGTGTGAACACATGCCTTGTGTGCTCAGTGATACGGAGTTTAATGCCTTCAGCAGTTCCCTTCTGTCCCCTACTTGGCTTATTGGTATATGTGGAGATTTCATCAAATAAAGTTCATTTTGGAGGGAGGGAGGTAATCTACCAGTCTGTCGGTTTTTAACCAGGGAACACAAACTTTGTTGTTTGAAGTCTTATCAGAACTCAGCTCTACTGCATTGGAGGGGCCAGTGTGTGTCTCTTTTACAATCTGCCTCCAGCCCCAGTACACTGCCAGGCTCTGTTCAGGGAGCACAGTCTCTTCCTGCGGTTCCTTGCTGTGTAGTTGGGGAGGCAGCCTGAACATGAGAAGACAGTATAATTATGTCTTCAATTATATGCTACACACTACAGCATTGAAGAACTTAAGAGAACAGGGAGATCAGAGGGCTTGCTTATTTAGGGAGAGCTTTGAGGAGTCAGAACAGGCTATAAAAGGTCTGTGGTGTGTGTGCGTCACGCACGCGCCTGTGTCTGTGTAATGTGTAGAAAGGTAGAGGCGGGAAAGGGAAGCCTTCCAGAGGGAGGGTGTGCATGGCACGAGGCTGGTAACTGAGCATGGTAAGGCAGCGGCTCTCACTGGGAGGACAGGAAAAGCTCAATACAGGTCTGAAAAGCTGGGCCGAGGAGATTAGATTTGATCCACTCAGATACAGGAAGCTAGTGAAGACAGGGAGGAGGCCTAGTCTTACATTTATGTGGATTTCAGAAATAGCTTGTTAGACATTTGATCCCATCAGCATACTCTTTCTGTGGCCCTGGGAACTCAGGATTTTTTCACCTTGAAATTCAGATTATTGAAATTTGCTCTGTTTTATCTCCCCTACCAGATTGCCACAGCAGTGAAGTTCCTACAGAATTCTCGGGTCCGGCAGAGCCCACTTGCAACCAGGAGAGCATTTCTTAAGAAGAAAGGTACAGGTTCCCATGGCTCTGCAGAGGGGCCTGCAGAAAGGGGCTGGAGATGATGGGGCAGGTGGAAACTGTAGTGTGACAGGCTGAGAACTGGGGCCACCCACGGCCCTCCACTTGTGTATGGGTGGGAGGTTGGGGTGCGGTGCCCATCCCTCCCAAAAGGAATGCAGGCTTCTTTCCTAACGATGGAGTAGAGAGATTACAGGATTTGGATAATTAAGCACCAGATACAAGGCCAAGGGCACCATGGCACAGTCAGCATTCAATAGCCAAATTGGCCCATTGGGTAACACTGTGGGGGATTCCTGCTTTCTGGCTGGTCTGTCAGCAACCGTGACTCTAGAATAACGGCTTTGGGCTAGGAAGCGAATTGCTTCCCTGAGAGCCAGAGAGATGCAAAGGACAGGGGAAACGAGATGAATAAACAAGGTCACAATAAGGTCAAGCCAGGGGTCAGTTGGATTTACAGATTGAAGTGGTAAATTACTGGTTTTATGGTATTTCTGTAATCAGGGATAAAACAGATCCTGACAAATGCAATATTGTTTGAAGCAGGCGAAGTCCATTCTGGTGTTTTGGAATTTCGTATTTCTTTCTTTTTCTTTCCCCCTTCCTTCCTTCCTTCCTTCCTTCCTTCCTTCCTTCCTTCCTTCCTTCCTTCCTTCTTTTTGTTTGTAAAATGAAAACGACTATTCAACCTTAAAAGAAACTGGACTTTTCATTCTTAGGACATTTAATTTTCTAGATATCTAGGAAGATGTTTAAAGGTTTTAATATAACACAGGGGAGGGGGTTGTGAGTTTTCTTTACCTCAAAACAAAACCTTTTTTTTCTTTAAAATCTGGAATGTTGGCTTTCAAAATCTGGTGTTCCTGTCTTTTTTCTTTTTCTTTTCTTTTTTTTTTTTTTTTTTGAGACAGGGTCTCCCCGTAGTCCCAGCTGACCTGGAATGCACTATGTAGACCAGGCTGGCCTTGAATTCACCTCGATCCGCCTGCCTCTTCCTCCTGATGCCCACCTTCGTCATTTTTTTTTGGAACAGATCACGATGTAATCTTTGGGTGGCAATTCCTAGAGTGCATCTGTGGCATCCCACGGAAGCAGTGCTCCAGGGCCATGCTACTTGTACCCAGTGGTTCCAGGGCCTCTGTCACAGGGTTGCTTGTAACAAGCCCACACATTTTACACACGGCAGCTGCTTAGCAGCAGCCCCAAGGCCAGATCCTCATGAGGAGGTTGTGAGGGGTGCTGTGTGTATGCATGCTGGCTGGCTGCGTGGTGCTTGCCCCCATCATTAGGAGATTATTAGAATTTGGAGTGTGTTGGCCAGCCTCTCCACTCCACAAGCATCATGCCATAAAAGAGTTTTTTCTTCAAATATGTATACCTATGGGGAGTAATTAATCATAAAAGCTTGGGGATTTCAGCTCTCATCAAAGCATTGAAGCAGGGGAAAGCTGAGCCTAAAAGCTGAGCTGATTACCCAGGGTAACCTGAGACAAAATCTATGGTTGCCGAGAGATCCTTAGCCCAGTATATTGTGCAGTATTATAACTGTCTGATCTTCTCTTCCACCGACAATGACCAGTTAGTCCTCATTTTCTCTCAAACGCAGCTGGGTTAGAATTTCATTTGCAGAAGGTATTTAGAGCAATTTAGAGACAAATGTCTCTGGTGTTTGCTCGGCACTTCCCCACCGCAGGCTTTGCTGAGCAGTTTTAGTATCAAGAGCTCCATCTAATCTGTTTAATTTTAATAAATCCCTGACTGGGAGAGGGAGAGAAAGAGAGAGAGAGAGAGAATGAGGAAAACTCTGGACCAAATAATACTTCTTTTGAGTCACTTGGCTCCTAACTACTAAAGCGGGAACTATTGTACGCATTTATGATTTGTTGCTCTTTTTTTTTTTTTTTTTTTTTTAAAAAAAAAAGAAACCCAACTGAGTAATTAGTGAGCTCACCAAGAGGGAGCATCTTCTCTGTGCCAAGCCCTATCTCCCCACTGGGAGTTCACTGAGAAACAGAAAAGGCAAAGACCCTGTCCTCGTAGAGCTTCTGTTCCCATGGGGTGGGAACTGGTGATGGTACGTCCATTGAACAAATGGAAATGGGATGTCAGGTGGCAGATGCCACGGAGAAGACGAAACAGGGTGCTTGGGAGAGCTGTGCCAGGCCTGTGGGTGGACTACAGGGTGTCATGTACACAGAGATGTGGAAGAGATGAGTATTTGCTGGTAGAGTGGACTTTAGGTTAAAGTCTTTGGAACTCTGGGCATTGGGAACTAGGAGAGGCTACCCAAGTCTTCTTGCTCTACAGAGAACCACACTAGTTTACCCTGTACTTAAGCCCGGAATCACTGAAGCTAATCACCCATCTCCATTATCCTTAAAATGCTGCTTCAGTTGGTAATTATCCATTTCTGAGTTGAATCCCAATAGGGTAAGTTCTGGCAGGACCTTTTCTGGGCAGAAAATTCCAAGGTTTGATTGGCGTCTAGGGAAGAAAAGCCCCTTCGTGGATTTAAACTTCACTTTTTTAATTTCCGCTATTCCTTGGGTCAGGCTTACATGATCAGCATGCTTGGCACCATCTCTGATGGGGACAGCGAGGAGCATCTACCCATCCGTCACGGTAGCTGCAGAAGCAGAGAGTTGACTTGCTGGTTGCTGAGCTGGAGGGGAGGGACCACGGATGGCCCTGGCACCCTCACTCTTGGTCTCCCTGCATGGTCTGCAATGGGGGCTTGGGGCGCTGGCTTTGGGAGAGCGCTCATCTACTGTAGGCTTGGCTTTTCCTAGCAAATGTCACTTCAGGGAATTGTAGTGGAGCACTGACTTGAATTATAATCTTGACTTTCTCTCTTTTTTTTTTAATAAACATCTCTTTCCTGAAAAGGCAAATCTAATTTTGTTTTTCTTTTAATATTATTTAATATTTAATATAGAAATTGAGGTCCCTGTAGTACATGTCAGTTCGGTGGAAAATGAGGGTTACTTTAGGCACATCAGCTGAGTTTGTTTTATTGTGAAACCACAGCCCCGACTTGGGGCTGCATCCTGCCTCTGATACTGACAGGTTAAGTGTTGGCTCTGTGATGGGGGTGACAGGGGAGTGGACGGGGGAATGAATGGGTGAGCATCGACTTCAGGGGTTTGTCTTGTTTGGTGCTTTTGTTTTCTGTTTGAGATCTCTTTTAGATGCTTTAAAGTCTGAATATGGAGTCATTAATGAGAAACATGAAGTTATTAGAATCATTTATCATTTTCTTTGAAGTTTGTGCTGCCATTTTGTGTAATTTACAGTGTTTCTTCCTTTTATCAGGATTTTTTGAGGGGGGAATGAAAGAGAAAAGCAACTGTTTACCTTCAGAATATTAGAATGAGTGTTTTTGTCTCGTGTCCAGCCACTTGATTGTGCAGACGACACATCCACTGTGGCGTCAGCCACATATGACATAGTTAGTCTGTGTGGGGTTTAGGCCCTCATAGGCCTGCTCTCTGTAGGAGCTTTTCTTGACAGGCAGGCAAGTGATATATGGGACTTTCGGTAGCTGCAGTCCAGGATGCCAGAGGCCCTTGAAAACAGTGACAGAAGCAGTCCAGAAAGTTAGAGGATTGGAGGTCACTGTTCATAGGCTGGTGTTGATTTGACACCCTCTCCAGTCACAGAACGTAAGATGTAGGAGGCAGTCTACCTCCTGATGTGCTCTGCAGGCCGAGTACCAGGTGGGCAAGCATGATGCCTGTGCCTGGGAGAAGGAAGAAGTGGGGCAGAGTTGTCAGTTGACCACCCTAATGTCTCTCCAAACCAAGCTTCTAGAAACAGATAGCTGCCAAGTTTTTCTGCATGATCCTGTGTAGTTGGCCAGGGTGCTGCTGCCTGACATATCCTGTGCCCTTCTCAAGTGTGTCAGTAAAGGGATTTTTTTCTCTTCCATTCAGTAAGTAGTCCTGGGTAGGGGAGGTAATAAACCAAGGAAGCACACCACCGTACTCCCTTACCCTCTGCTCCTGGATGCTGAACCCTCATAGCAAAGCATTCCTTGGAGAAATGAACTTGAAGAAGAAACCTGATGGTTTCAGTCTTGACCTTGGTTGTAGGTTAGAGGTGAAGGGCTTCTCTCACTGGAGTCTTTTAAGGGGGAGTAAATTCTAACACAGATTTCAGTTTAATTCGGAAGCACACCACCGTACTCCCTTACCCTCTGCTCCTGGATGCTGAACCCTCATAGCAAAGCATTCCTTGGAGAAATGAACTTGAAGAAGAAACCTGATGGTTTCAGTCTTGACCTTGGTTGTAGGTTAGAGGTGAAGGGCTTCTCTCACTGGAGTCTTTTAAGGGGGAGTAAATTCTAACACAGATTTCAGTTTAATTCTCTTTTATTACTTTTTTTTTTTTTTATCATTTACGTCCATTTCATGAGGTAGTTTGCATGTCCTTGAATGGAATCTCGTTACCATGAAAGCTTTTTTAGCATTGATTTCATAACAGTCTTAATTTAATAGCTCCGTCATTACTGAGAAGCTCTGGGAGTGGGGCCCTGGCTTTCCAGGTCACTGACCTTTTAATTACAAACCTTGTTCTGATGGCCAGGTTATCGACTGGACAGCTCCCAGCTTGTGCCCCTAGGATGAAAACGAAAATAACTGTTTCCTCCCCCATCTCCAGGAAAAAAAAGTAACCTCTTGTGTTTCTAAAATTAATTTTCTCCCTCAGCTTTACTTTATAATTAATTCTTTAATGTGTCTTAGTGAAACCAGAAGTCTTTTTATAGTGCTTTTGTTCCTAGAGCCTAGGGTCCAGCAGATAGCTTGGGGGCAGGGGGTAGACATCTTGCCAACACCACCCCTTGCTTGACTGTGGCTGAGCTGGAAAGGGCAGTGTTGACCCTGTGAGGGGCTGTCTGGCCCTTCTGAGTCTTTGTTTGTGAGACATGGATTATAGTGTCAAGACTGAGATCCGTTCCTGTGTTTGCCAGAGTAATTGAACCTAGGACATTATGGACATTTTTAAAGCTTTCCCTGCTTTGAGAAAAGAAGAGTGTTTCTCTCTCTTGCTCTCTCTTGCTCTCATTTTTTTGCCCTTGTTCGCTTGCTCTCTCGCTCTGTGCTTGGACATTTACCCAGGGCCTTGGGCATGTCAGGCAGGAACTCTGTCACTGAGTCACATGTGCAGGCCTGGCTGAGGCTGCTGCTGCTTCCTAGAAGAAGTAAGCATGCCACTCCCTGTCTGCACGGCTGGGCAGGAACAGGTGGTCCAGGCTCTCTGTCACTGAATGTGATGATGAATGACCCAACAGTAGACAAGGAGCAGGCAGCTCCGGTTTGCCCAGCAGGTTCACCAGATTCCTGTGTGGTGGAGAGCCCCGAGTCCTGGTCAGATAGTAAAAGCCACCAAGAAAGACAAAAAGGGCATCTTTAGAGCTGAGGAAGATGATGGCATGGTGAGAAGAGGCCACTGGCACTGGGCCCCCAAGTCCAGATTGCAGTAGGTTGCGTCTAATTCTCGCACTGCTCCTTTTACTCTGGGCGCTGCCCTGCATGGCGATGGTGCGCAAGCCTCTGGGAGTGGGGGCTGTGCCCTGTGGGTAAGGAGGGGCTGGACCGGAGCAGACTGGGCCCTGTGGCAGCCCAGTGCTTGTACCTGAGAATGATTGAGCATCTCCATCCATCTGTTGTGCATGGACCATCTTCCTTCCCCGCCAGTCTTGCATCTGCATATCCGTCACCTGCTGTTCTGAACCAGCCTATTCATCACATTGACTGGTTCCCCCACATCAATTTTCCTGCCCTCCTTATTATCCAAACTTGTCTTGGACTCCACACTTTTTCTTTCTCAGCATCCAGGAGAGGCCTATAGCAGCTACAGCAGCTTCATGTGGGAAATAGATGTGCTGTGGCGAACCATTCACAGGGACCCAGTAGTGCTTGCTGCCTCGAAGGGAGAGCTCTGTGGGTTCCCACACAGGAGCTTGCCAGTGACTTTCTGGAAAAGGAGGGGTGGTTCTCTCTTAAACTGTGCCTGCAGCACTATTAGAAAGATAGAACGACTGTATCTATCGACACTGCCATGTGTCCTGTGTTACTAAACATTGTTACTTTTTTTACTTCTTGGAAAGGAAAGATACCTGCTATTAAAAATTTAGTCAAGAGTAGGCATACACACAGTAACTACAATAAGTAAAAAAATTTTAAATTAAAATTTTAGTCAGGCCAGATGTGGTGGCGTGTGCCTGTCATCCTAGCACTTAGTATTTGAGAGAGATGGAGGCAGTGGTATCAGAATTTCAAAGTCGGGGGCTGGAGATGGCTCAGTGTTTAAGAGCACTGACTGTTCTTCCAGAGGACCTGGGTTCGATCCCCAGTACCCACATGACAGCTAACAACCATCCATAACTCCAGTTCCAGGGGATCAGATGCCCTCTTCTGACTTCTGTGGGCATTGCACAACATGGGTGCACTTACAGACATGCAAGCAATACACTCATACACATAAAATAAAAATAACAAAATATTTAAACAAAAAAAGTTCAGTGTCACCCTCCACTACAATAGGGTATTTGAGACCAGCCTGGGCTACATGAAGCCTTGTCTCAAAAACAAACATCCATACAGCAGAGAGGATCAGCCGTACAAAAGCAACTTCGCCCTCCCCTCCAACATTAACTCTTAAATACAATGGTTGCATGTTGCATTTCCGACTTTTAATTGGCTGTATATCTTGATGTATGGTTCATGTGGATTTGCTTTACCCTTGTCTTTTGCTGTATAATATACCATTATGTGCATGCACCATACTTTTTAAATCATGCTCAAGTTTGTATTTTGGTCCTTAATTCTGTCTTTTGCTGTTTTTAATAATGCCCAAGTGAATATTGTTTTATATACATTGTTGAACATGTGTTGCGTTAAAATAAGAGCCTTTTTGTGTGTGGTGAGCAGGGTAAGGGGATATTTTTCCTTCTTAAAATTTCTAAGTTTTATAGGAAATGAGATTAAATGATTTTCTAATAGAAATATAAGTGTACATAGAAACATTTTTATTATTCTGTAATGGTTTTGCTCTGTAGCTCAGGATGCCCTAGAACTCTCTTTGTAGCTCAGGCTAGTCTCAAATGTATGATTGTCCTGCCTCTAGCTTCCAAGTGCTAGGATTGCAGGTATGAGCCACTTCACCTGGCTTTAAAAAATTTAGAGAAAAAAACCAGTGTAATACATTGCGGTTAACACTCAGCACAGATTTGGATTCTGAGGGATGTTCTGATCTTTGAGTACCTGAGTAACATTTTCTTTCTAAAAGATTCTCCCTCATCCCTCTCTTTTTAGATGAATAGGTTCATACTTTTAATTAATCTGTTTATGCGTGCATGCATATATGTATGTATGTATGTTACATGACCCAGGCTGGCCTTGAACTCCTGACTATACAAGCTGTTCTCCTGTCAGCCTCCCAAGTAGCTGGGACTACAAATGTGTGCTACCACACCAGCCTTATAAATTTAACTTGATTCAAAGTAGATGTTCAGTAATCAGAAAACTTCGGAAACTCAAAGGATAGGATCTGTTTTCAAATGAAGTATGTGTATGTAGCCTCGTTTTCTTCTGTTGTGATCAGATGTTTCATGGGATGTAGGGCAGTCTTATTCAGTGCCTGCTGTTTGAGAGTGTTTTAGGCACAACATGAAAGAATGATGAAGTGCCTGTTTTTGTAGTAGTGGAAGCTCATTAGAAGGAGAGGGACTGCATGCAGACTGCTTACCCATTATGTGCATGGCCATCATGGTTGGAAGTCAACAGAGTCAGACTGGGTCAAGACTGCAATGTAACACTCAGCTGAGCTCCTCAAGTGCCTGGATCTTATTCTATTTTTCCCAGCATCCTCAGTGCCTGACCTAGCCAGACCTCAAGTCTGATGAGTGGATGAAAGCCTACAATTAGAAGACACCTGGAGAATTCAATTTTTTTTTTTTTTTTGAGACAGGGTCTTCCTGTAGCCCCAGCTGGCCTAGAACTCACAGAGATCTACCTGTCTCTGCCTCCTGAGTGCTGAGATTAAAGGAAAGCACTAGCAGGTCCAGCATTTTTTAAAGTTACAATGTATTTGTCTCACTCTAGTAATGTAGTTTCACAGTTGCTAATCTTTACGTTATTTATTGCCAATAAGAGTGCAGTGTTTCTATAGGTGTTTTGTTTTTAGCCTTATACTATCCAATCAGGACCCTCTTGGTAGTTACTGGGGTCATCAAAGCTCAGGTTTGATTTTGGCGTGGAAAGAGGCCCAGGACTTCGGCAGAGAAGAGTCGACAGGATATCATTAGTTAGGGGAAGGCTCCTGCAAGGTCATGTGCAGTTAGCAAGATTGGCCCTCAGGGTCTGTAAGCAAGAAAAGAAGTGAGTTTGATGGGATAGGCTGCAAGAGCGGAGCCTCCAGGAAAACCCTATACTGTATATAGGATGAAGAGACTTCTTGAGCCAATTGGGATCTACAAAACTGTTTAGGGAAGTTCTGGCTTCTGTGCTTAAATTAAGGTGGCCTGGTAGCAGTGAACTGGCCCCGGAAAGGGCTTACTGAGTCCATTGTGAGTCAGAGATCTAGGCTAAGATGGTGGCAGTAGACATGAACAGAAATGACAAGTCACTTTGTTCTGAGGCAGGGTCTTGCTGTGCAGCTGAGGCTGGCTTCGTGCTCTCCATCTTCCTGCCCTAGACTCTCAAGCACTGGGATTATAGGCATACACTACAACCTCTGGCTAGAATTGTTTTTGTAGGGGACTCATACAGTGTTTACTCTTTTTCAGTGTATGTGTGACTTTTTCACTCAGTGGAATTGTTTTGAGATTTTTAGGTTAGTTGTATAGGTAGTTGTATGACTATGCTGTAATTTATTTACCTGCTCATCTATTAGATGATTTCTAGTTTGGGGATATTAAAAATAAAACTGATATAAATACTCCTGGGTAAGACTTCGTAGGGCTGTATAATTTTGTTTGATCTTGGTTAAGTACCGAGGGGTAAAATGACTAGATCTGTGGTTGGAGTATGTTTAGCTCTCTCTCTGTGTGTGATATATGTATCTAATGTGTATATATGTGTGTTCATGTGTGTGAGTGTGGGTGTAAGTCTGCCATAGCACACATGTGGAGGTCAAAGGGATAACCTTGGATGTTGGTCCTCGCCTGCCACCTTGTTTTAAACAGGGTGTCTTGTTCACTATTGTGCATAGTTGGCTGGCTGCCGCAGGCTTCCAGAGATTCTTCTGCTTCTGCCTCCCATCTCACTGCAGGAGTGCTGGGATGATGGAGGTGTGCCACCATGCCCTGGGACAGGGGTTTCAGGCTGGCACTTTACTCACTGAGCCATCTCCCCAGTCTGAGTGTGGGACCCCCCCCCCCGGCCCCTGTGTTTTAATGTGTGTGCATGCAACATGCCTCAATGTGCATGCTGAAGTCAGAGGACAATGCCTTGGAGTCAGTTCTCTTCTACCATGTATGTGGGTCCTGGGGGTTGAACTCAGGCTTGGTGGCTTGCAAGTGGTTGTAGTGTTTTACATTCTCACCAGTCATGACTGTGTCAACATTTTGAATATGGAAAACAGGACGATGCAGGCATCAAATTGCCCACTTAGTAAAACTACATGGAGGCAGTTTCACAAGTGACTAAACAATAGGTCATGTGTGAGAAACTTCATCTTGGGAGGCAATAGTGTCTGACCTGCCTGGATTCAAACCCCAGCCTCACTGGCTGTCTGGTATTGCATTAAATACTTAACCACCATGTTTTGGTTTCTTTATCTGTAAATGAGGTTAATGATGGTACCTATTGTAAAAGATTGTTGCCAGAATTAAGTGAAAATAATATGAAAAGTGCTTAGCAAATGCCTCCCTCTAAGATGAAGGCTTGATTGATGGCAGTAGTGATCAATAGTATATATCCTTTAGAAAATGTGTTCTTTTTTCATGGAGAGTTTTTTTAAGTTAGCATTCACAGTAATGGATTTCATTATGGCATTTTCATACTTATATGCCATTACACTTGGTTCTTCTTCCTCCCTGCCCAATGCCCTCAGATAAGTTCTTAATGGGCTGCAGCAGCCCTCACTTACCTGTAGTCTTGCTCTCTGTGGTTTCAGTTATTTGCAGTCCATCTTGGTTTGAAAATATTAAAAAGAAAATTTCCAGAAATAAACAGTTCATCAGCTTTAAACTATGTGCCATCTGAGCAGTGTGATGAGATCCCCAACTGTTCTGCTCTGTCCTCCCTGGGACATGAATCACCCCTCTGTCCAGTGGGTCCATCTGTCTATCCTCCCATCAGTTGGCCACCTAGTGTCTGTCTCAGTTACCAGGTTGTCACGGGATCTTAGTGCCTGTGTCCAGGTCATCCTCAATGTGGTGCAGCACCACTCTGTTCACTTTCTCATGTTCCTGTGGGCATTGTATCTCCCCCACCCCACCCTGTCATTGCAGGAAGGGTGAGCAGGTACAGTGGGATATTTGGGGGTAGGGCGATAAGAGGAGACCACAGTTACATGACATTACAGTATACTGCTGTAGCTGTTCTACTTTATTGTTAGTTGTTAATCTCTTACTGTGCCTACTTTATTAACTGAACTTTGTCACAGTTGTATGTGTATAGGAATCAGCAGTTTATATAGACTTCATCTGTACAGGCATCTACTGGAGGTGTTGGTACAAATTCCTCACAGGTAAGGGGAGCTGTTGTAGTATTAGTACTGAACTATTGTAATATTAGGGTAGAAGGGAGGTCAGAAGAGGGTGTTGGAGTCTCCTAAAACTGGAGGTACAGATGGTTGTCAGCCGCCATGTGGGTGTTGGGAATTGAACCCGGGTCCTCTGCAAGAGCAGCCAGTGCTCTTAACTGCTGAGCCAGCTCTCTAGCCCCTGACTTGTTGGTATTGTAGCAGTTGGTGTAATAGGAACCTCTAGGAGTTTAGAGCAGATAGAGATCTAAACAGATGGTTGGAGCTTATACAATTACTGAAAGGTCTGGGGTGTGTCTCAGTTGGTAGAGTGTCTGCCTAGCATGCATGAAGCTATGAGTTTGAGCCTCAGCATAGTATAAAGCTGGGTCTGGTGGCTCATGCACAAACACACACACACACTCATAATTTCAAAAAGAAAGAAATCTTAAACAAAACAGAATCTTATTGCCATGCCTAGCCTCCAGCCTCCAGTTTCATAGGCATCCAGAGGCAGTTTTAACATGTGGAAGCCAAGTTCACATTCTAAGGGGCACCTGTAATCCCAGCACTGGGGAGGTGGAGGATCAGAAGTTCAAGGTCATTCTTGGCTACACAGTGAGTTTGAGGCCCTGGGTGATAGCTCAGTGAGTAAGAGCACTTTCAAATCCTCAGCATCCGCATAAAAAGCCAGGCATGGCTGCATATGCCTGTAACTAGCATTAGGAGAAAGAAGCTCCTGAGAGCTCACTGGCCATCCATCCAGGCCAAAAGTTCAGAGAGCGACCTTACCTCAGGACAGTAAAGCAAAGGCCAGTGGAGGAGGACACACAGTCCTGCTCTGGGCTTCTCATGTGCATGCATAGGCACGTGTCCTTGCACATTCCCAGACATGCAACACAATACATACACACACACACACACACACACACACACACACACACACACACACACATACACAAACAAAGCTGGAGTTAACTTGCTGGGTGTTGCTGCTGCTGTCTGGATTGGGCAGTGGGATTGGGAGGCTGCACTGGTGTGGTTGAATTCATGAGGACACCCTCCAGGCTGTGATTCACCAAGAGTGCTGCTGCCACTCCCAAGCGTCTCATATATCATTCCAAGTGACACACACAAAAGCAGTGACAGGACCTTAGAATGTGAACATGGCTTCTACCTGTTAAAATTGCCTGTTGACCCCTATGAAGCTGGAGGCTGGGCACTGCAATAGGAAACTTGAGTGTTTTTTTAGATTTATTTCATTTATTTATTTAATATATATATTTTTTATTTTATGTGTATGAGTGTATTGCTTGCATATATGTGAGTGCACCTGTGTCATGCAATGCCACAAAGTCTGAAGAGGACGTCAGATCCCCTGGAACTGGAGTTATGGACAGTTGTTAGCCGCCATGTGGGTGCTGGGATTTGAACCCGGGTCTTCCTCAAGAACAGCCAGTGTTCTTAACTGCTGAGCCGCCATCTTTCCAGCCCATTATTTTTTAACTATGAGTATGTATGTGCCTGTGTGTGGGTTTGTGCATGTGAGAGCAAGTGCCTATGGTGGCCAGAAATGGGCATTAGATCCCCTGGAGCTGGAGTTACAGGGGATTGTGTGCCACCTAATGTGGGTGCCACCACATTGGGTCTTCTGCAAGAACAGATGTGCTCTTGACCACCCAGCTGCCTCTCCAGCCCTTGAGGTTTGTTGTTTGCTTTGTTTTCAGTTTTGAGACAGGGTTTCACTATGTCATCCACTCTGGCCTCAAGCTGGTGGTCCTTCCTCAGCCTCCCAGCTGCTGTGATTGGAGGCATGCCTTTATGCCTAGCTGAGTCTTGGTGTTTCTGATATCTTCCTCACCCATCTGCTGTTTGTAATAATCAAAACCAGCAGACAGTGGATGGGACCATGACTCAATGGGTAAAGTGCTTGAATTCAAATTTCCAGTACCCATGTCAAAAGCGGGGTGAGGAGGCGCAGGTCTAATAACTCCAGCACTAGGGGAGGGGAGAAGGGGTGGGGACAGGCAGGTGACAGGACTTGCTGGCCAGCCTGTCTAGCTGAAATGGTGAGTTCCAGGTTCAGTGAAAAAATAGGGTGGAAAAACAGTTGAAGAAGCCGATGTCAGCCTCTGGCCTCCACATGTGCTCATAGCAGCATACGCCACACATAGGCAGCGGCAGCAAAGATGGTCATTTGCCCTATTTCTACTTGCAGAGCACCTATGGATACATTTCATTGAGGGAACTCCATTCTTATTCTCACCCTTACTCTTGTCCAGCCACCAAGGAGACTGGACAGTGTGATTTTGAGCATGCCAGCCTATGTGATAAAGACACACTTGGGAGAGGCAGGAATGGACCCCAAGTTGTAGCCGAAGACTCCAAATGAGAAAAAGCATTCACAAACAAAACACAAGCCCATTTATACCACAAGCCTCTTGCTTATAGAAGTCTTAGCTTGGGATTTTCAAAGTCTTTTAGATGTACAGCCTCTAAGAGGCAGGAAGGATTACATTCAGCATGGAGCAGTTGTGTGCATGTATGAGAAGCGAACCTTTTCAGTCGATTATCTTTTGAGAAGATCTGATCTGGGCCTTTAAATAATGAACACCCAGTTTGTTAGAGAGAGAAAAATTTATGTGATCTGTGTTGCTGCTGACTTTCGGAGATGTTTATAACAAAGTTTGTCACACTTACCTGGCCTCACTCATGGAAGGGAGTCTTTTAAGGCAACATATCTGCTAAGAGGAGACGGGAGTTCTATTATGGGACTTCATAATGTGTGGTTTTATTGGAACTGTTAAAAAGTATTGAAAGCAAGGGATTTTGAAATTTAACGAAAGTTTACCATAAGGCAATCTCTACTGAAAATATGGTGATTGGACTGTAATTAGATTTAAAAATAACTTTGGATAGTATTCATTAATTTACCAATCCATTGTTATAGTTAATTTTTTTTTTTCCTTGTCTTTTTGAGACAGAGTCTCCTTACAGCCCCAGCTGGCCTGGAACTTACTATGTAGACCAGGCTGGCCTTGAACTCACAAAGGTCCACCTGCCTCCTGTAGTGCTGGGATTAAAGGCATGCACCATCACCACGTCTGGCCTACAGTCAATGTTTTTGAGCCTGTGCCTTATAAAAATCAAAGTGTGTCTTTTGGAGTGGGAGCTTGTGCATATTCTGGTGTCTGGGAAGCGTATGAGCACATGCCTTGGTTTTAGTTTTTTTTTTTTTTTTTTTTGGGGTTTCCTGGGTTTTTTCTTCACCCTTTTTTTTTTTCCCTTTTT
>NW_008329130.1:1083434-1097784 GCF_000622305.1 Nannospalax galili | reverse complement strand
CTGCAGAGGTCAGAAGAGGGTGTCAGATCCCCTGGAACCGGAATTATGATTGTTAGCTGCCATGTGGGTGCTGCGATTTGAATTCTGCAAGAACAGCCAGTGCTCTTAATCATTGAGCCATCTCTCCATGCCTTGGTTTTAGTTTTTTTTTTTTTTTTTGCTGGAGCTTCCTGGGTTTTTCAGTCACCAGTTTTATTGTTCCCTTTTAAAAATTTAATTTAACCTAATTTTTTTGTATGGTACTGGGGATTGAACATGGACCTTGCATGTACTAAGCAAGTACTCTACCATTGAGCTATCCTTAGCACTTTTAAATTTTACTTTGAGATATGGTGTTACTAGGCTGCCCAGGCTGGCTCCAAATTCATGAGGTAGCCAAGCAGGCCTTGAACTTGTGATCCCCTGCATTAACATCCTCAGTAGCTGGGACTACAGTTTGTGCTAACAGCCTGACACACAGTTTTGTTTACCCTTCCATTTTCAAGGTAAGCAAAGACAATCCAGCAGAGGTCCTAAATGAGTTGACTGATGGGTCGTGCAGCTCATATTTAGATTGTACTGAGAATTGAACACCTCTGGTAATCTTTCCCTCCCAACTTGAAGATTCCAACTTTAGTGTACATTTGGGTTCTAAATCATTCTGATAGGAGCCCGCCTTCTCAGATCGATTCTCTGTTGTCAGACTTGGGACTCGGGAGTGCTCTCGTCTCTTACTGTTAATTATTCTTTTTAGTTTTAAAGTCTTTTAAAGTAATCTTTCTGTAATTAGATTGTTGAGTAGATTGTCTTTAGTAAGATGGTGGTCTTTAAATTTTGTGCAGTTTTCAGTTTGTTAAATGATTGCAAAGGCTTTCATAAAGTTGAAGTTTACCATATCATAGTATTTCAGGAAAAAACATCTTGACCCTCTGTGATAAATTAAATATCACAACCACGTAAATGTCATCTTTTCAGTGAAGCCTCGGGTGCATAGGAATGGGACTCGCTGCCGCTGTTTTTGCCTTTAAATGGTATCAGTACCCTTGACCGACAGGAAAAATGTTTGACTGCTGCCAGTGTGCGAAGCTGAGAACAAAGCCCTGCCCTCCGCAGCTCATGAGTCACGAGTGGAATTGTGAATTAAATTATTCTAATTGCAAAATTTGGGGTCTTGGCCAAAAGAACACAGGTTGAGTTTGAAGAAGAGGCAGTTAGGGAATCAGTTTAACTTACAAACGGAGATAATTTGCACAGAATGTAATTGAACGAGAATAAATATGGAGCGCCATGATTTCTGATATTTACTTAGGATTTTTTCTAATCAAAAGCTTTCCTTTAAACAGTCCTGAAAAGAGGAGACCAAGTGCTAAGATAGAACGACAAAAATCAGTGCTGTTCTGTTGGAGGTCTTGACGTTCCCATCCACCCACCCAACAAATGTCTGTTGAACAGCTGTATTTCACAAGGCACGGTGCTGCTGCTGCTGACTAGGACATAGGTTAGGGGTGGAAACAGGCTCCTCCAGAATTATGAACAAAATAAAATAATTAAAGAGAAGCAAAGTGTCATAATGGAGAAAACGGGGAGGGAGTATAGGCTTGCTCTAGGGAGGGAGCCGAATCAGAATGCAGAAAGGTTCATGAGGAACAGGCGCAGCTGGCAGAGGCGCAGCAGACTCAAGGACTCCAGTGCAGGAAGGAGCCTGGTTTGATCCCAGTGATCAAAAACAGCCTCCACCTGGAAGCAGAAGTTCTGCGACGTTTCATGTACCCTGATGTGTGGAGGTTTTCATGCGACCTTTAACCACGCCCAGTTAACACCACCACGCATTCCTGGTCTGTGTGCTGGGTGCTATTCTGAGTACACGGGACATGAATGGCCCATATCCTGAGAGAACTGGCAGTGGACAGTAGAAGCTACCAGCAGTAGTTACTGGAGCTCATCAGCAAGCCTGCTGGTGTGGTGAAACTGTCAGAGCACCCGGCATATGTATTTTCTGTTGCAGTTTACAAGCATCCTCATATGTGTTTGCTCAGTTCATCTTCATAATAGCCTCTTTACTCAAAAAGTGTATGCATGGCCATACTTAGAGGGAGGCCACTGAATGTGAGGAACAGGTCTGTCTCTGTCATCATGGAGCTGTCCAATTTCTTTCTTGCTTTCCTCCTTCTCCTTCTGAGACAGACCCAAACTAGCCTCTGATTTGCTGTATGCCAAGGCCAGCCTCGTCAAACTCTTGCCTCTAACTTCTCAAGTGCTGGGATTACAGGTCTGTGCAAAGCACCCAGCTCTTCATTGTCCAAATTCAGTGCATGGTCTGGTTGCGTGGACTGGGGCTCTCTCCTTGAAGATTCACATTATTAGGAATGAATTCTAGAAAACTACAGAGGTTGCCTATTTCATCCATACCTTTTTCAAGTGTTTAGTATCATAAACAGGAGGTGAACTTAACTGTGGTCACATTTACTTGTGGAGATGTTTTATGTTGCCTTCCTCCAGGGCTCTAGCCTAGAGGTCTGTTTTTAGTTTCAGGAGAGGCAGTCTTGGGCTTGAGCGTGCGGTTAATACATGCTGTTGGCTTTGTGCTGTATGGTTGCTTTTATCAGGACAATGAAGGGTAAACAGGGTGATCTCCGCTCCTGTGTAGAGGTCGGGTGGTTACATTACAGAGTCTTCTAGAGCATCTTGCAGCAAATACATGGGTTATATTAAAAGTTGCAATCATATCATTTTTTATAGTGAATTGCTGACCTTATGCAGTAGAATCAGCTTTATTGAATTTCGCCAAAAATGCGTTTATAATTCTGCCACACACACATGATATTCATGTCCTTGCTGTCCATGTGGAAATGTCCCTTTTTATGATGTTGTTAAACAAATTAAATCGACTTTCTCCTGAGCTGCTTGCTGCACCTCATCTTTAAGATCCCTCCTCAGGAGTCGAACCTCCACGAAGTGGAGCTCATCTCCATTAGCTTGATGCCATTACGCCACGCCAAGGCTGGTGCATTAGGATCCCCCCCACCCCCAGTGCAGTGGGCCAGGGATTAGCTAGATGGAGGTGGCGTCGGGGCAGTGGCTGTGCATCACGTACACCGTTCAACTCTAACAAGGCTTTCCCATAATTGCTCTATTTGTTTTGGGGAAATGGCAGGTGTTTGTTTAAAAGGATTTCATGGTGCACCAAGAGTGCACGGGTGCAGCCAGTTCACAGCTACTCACTTGTGAATGATTCATCGCAAAACTGTCTTTTCTTGAATTCTCTGCGGCTCTGCTCCCTGTCTACCAATGTGGTGCCAGGATGCAAACTAATTTTACTAATTTTATTGTTAATCTAACAAAAACAGCCAGAAGGTTACACTGCAAATGTAGATGAATCCTAAATATTAAAAGCTGATCCTCTCTTCATAGTCATTTGGTCTGAGTTCTTTCTCTCTGTCTGCCATCTCTGTGTCTGTGTATGTCTGTGTAATCTGCCAGTTCCCAGATGACTCAGCACGAAGGCGGTGTGAAGCGGCAGGACAGTGTACCTGTTACTTACCCATCAGTCGTTTACCAAATGTCCTTTTCTTCCTGTCCCAGTATTTTTTTTAAGCACCAAGATTATAAAAATCAAAATTAATATTTGCAGTTGAGTGGAGTCCCATGATCTGTAATCACGTGTAGTCATAGGGAATGCCGGGAGCATGTAGACTGGGACCCAGAGCTGGGGAATGACTAACTAGTTTTGTGGTAGGTAGAGTTTTAAAATGCACCTTCCTAGGGAGGTCACCCTCACTTAAGACCTCCAGGAGGATCAGTTGTCTTTTGCTTTGGGACAGGGCAGTGATGACTAGTCCTTGCAAGTGATGCAAGGAAACACAGTCTGAGGGAAGAGATTTGTTCAATAGATTTTAAGTGGGCTTGTTGGCGTTAAGAGTTTGGGGTTTATCATCAGAAAATGGAAGAACATTGGTGAGTTTTGTGTAGAGTAGAAATGTTTTATATTAGTGTTTCAGAGCTCCCTCTGAGGGTTGGTGGCAGCTAGGTGTGGGGACTAATGGATGGGTGAGGGCAAGGTAGGTCAGAGAGTGGTGAGGGAGAAGAGGGAAGTCCTGGGGGCCCTGCATGTGCTGAGTGACTGTGGGGAGGCTCCTGGTGCTCAGAGCTGCTTGGGCAGACTGTTAGCTTTGCTTTCTTTCCATGTGCATTTGTTAAGTGGTTTCTCTGAAATTTGAGTCGCTTGGAGAAAGAGAAGATAGCATTTGTGAGGAAGTGGTACTTTCTCTGGCTAAGCCCTGTCACTTTGCCTCCTGGGGAAGCCACTCTTCCTGCCTTGGGAGGGTCCCATGGCCTCAGACTGCGAGCCTAGAAAAAGGCTTCTGCCCCACCACTGACAGCTCCTCTGTCCCCCTCCTCATCTACTTCTTGTTCGCTTCCCCTACTGTGTCCTGTCTCCATTTCCCCCAGTTTTCTTGTGGCATTCAGTTGCTTTGCTGATCTGGTCTTAACAGTTTTCAGGTCCTCCTGCACAGTGCATGTGATGTTTAGTTACCTGACTTTGTGTTTGCCTTGATGTCTCTGGAAGCAGATGGGCTGCTTTGCTGTTAAATCCATAAAGCCAGGAGTATAAGGTCTGGCACTGAGGAATGGAGCCTAAAGGTCAGAGGTTCCAAAAGGATGGAAAAGACGATCGGTCCATTAACCAACTTCCTCAGAGAGCCCAGAAACACCAGCAGCCAGTGAACTTCATGATCCTGACCCCGGGTCACTTGCAGAGGCTGGAAGAGGAGCATTTTCTACCCCTTTCAGCTTCTCTTCTGCTGGTCCAGTGCAATCACTGAGCATAGCCCTGTAGCTTATCTGCAGTAGAAAACATATAGGTTGAACACTTTTTATTTATTTTTTAATATTATTTTTATTTTATGTGTATGAGTGTGTTGCCTGCATGTAGGAAAGTGCACCCATGTTATGCAATGCCCGCGGAGGACAGAAGAGGCCGTTGGATCCCCTGGAACTGGAGTTACAGACAGTTGTTAGCTGCCATGTGGGTGCTGGGATTCGAACCCGGGTTTTCTGCAAGAACAGTCAGTGTTCTTAACCACTGAGCCATCTCTCCAGCCCCTGAATACTTTTTAAAATAAAATGCAGCTAGCCAGGCGTGGTGTCACACACCTTTAATCCCAGCACTTGGGAGGCAGAGGCAGGTGGATCTCTGTGATATTGAAACCAGCCTGGTGTATATAGCGAGTTGCAGGCCACTGTGCTACAGGGAGACACTGTCTCAAAAAGACTGGAAAAAAATAAAAAAAGAAAACCAAAAACAGCTAAAAGCAAGTTTCTTTTTTGTAGGCATTCTGCTCAGTCAGCTGTGTTCTACCTTTCCACAGAAAATGGCATTCTGGAGTTGAGGCTGCTTTAAAGATTGTGCTGGGTGCCCCTGGAGCGTTCCCCAACATCACTCTCTGGACTGGCCCAGCCCTCAGCAGTGACTGTCTTAATGACTTTCTGTCTGGGAGTCATGGTTGAAAGTCCACTTCGGCGAACTTAAACTCCCGGTCCTCCTGCCTCAGCCTCTTTTTTTTTTTTTTTGTCTTTTTGAGAAGAGTCTCCCGTAACTCCAGCTGTCCTGGAACTCACTATGTAGACCAGGCTGGCCTTGAACTCACAGAGATCCGCCTACCTCTGCCTCAGCCTCTTATATACGGGGATTGTAGATGTCAACTACCCTTCCTGGTCTCACGTTTTCTGGTTTTTAAAATTAACATTTAGTATTTAAATTTTAAGTGAATGGTTTGAATACCTAGTGTTATTATCCACTTACCTCTGGCAACTGTTGGGGACATTGACTTAAGAGCCCCCTTCCTTCCCCATGTATAGGGGAGTAGAAGGAGGTTGGGACGATTATGAAGAAACACTTGTTAAACATGGTTTCCCTGTAAAATAGGACAGGGAAAAATTAATGTTTGTAGACCCTCCCCCCACCCTCTCATTATAGTAATTAAACAGCAGTGTGTAGCTCAGTGTAGTGTTTTGTGTGAGAGACAGGCCATGGAGTTGCAGGTTCGAAATTAGAATTCTAACTAACCCTCGGGGAGGAAAATGGTTAAATAATTTATTTTTGAGGTGTGAGAGCAGAGTCGGTGAGGTGTGTGGGTGGCCTGCGTCTGTCTGTCTGTCTAGGAGTGTCTTTGCATGTGAGGGGGAGGGGCTGGGTGCCTGTATGTTCCACGAATACCCAGGGGGGATATTTATCGGCACCTGGCGCTGTCAAGCAGCACACAAGCTGCTGCTGCCGTTCATTAGGTTTTCAGAAGAGTCCCAGCCTCACCTGTGGCTGGTCATTGCATCATATAGGCAGAACTTGCTTCACTCTGGTCCTGTGGGACACACAGGAATAGATTTGAGAGACAGGATGACACACAGCAGGAGAGACAGCAGCTGGAGGAAGAGTAAAGTAGAACAGCCTGGAAGGAGGTGCTTGGCCCAGGCTGTGCAGGACAAAGCACTGCATGTTGCTGGGCCAGCGTCTACCACCAGAGCCAACACTCCATAGAGAGCCGGGCCAAAGGGGCAGCATTGGAGGCTTTGCCGAGATCTCCTGTACAGTGTCTCCTGCCAGCCCTCAACACGGGTGCCATTCTGTGACACAGTTTGTTCTTATGTGAAATGACAGGGATTAACAGTGTCCCGTCTGCCCTTCAGTGACATCACCTCTGTCTTCTGAGCTCCTGGCTGTGGTTTGAGGTGTTGCTTCTGTGCTGCTCCTCTGGAAATGCCCCCATTTCTCCCTAGACATCTCTAGAGCCTGGCAGCTGCAATCAGAGTTCCCTAAGATTGCCTGGATGTGGGAAAGGGGTTGTGCACATCAGTCCCTTACCCCTCATTAGGGCCCAGGGTGGGGGTGCCTCCACACACGTTCCCTTTAAGCTTGCAGATTCTGTCAGTCTTCATGCAAGCACGAAGAGTTTCTATTATACTAATAAGGAGCCTCAGGGACACTGGTCACAGTGTGATAATCGTCCCTCTGGAGGACTAGAGGTAGTCAGGGTGTGATGACCTCATCCCAAGGGGACCGCTGATGAAACTCTGACTTAGCCTTGCTGCTGGCACGGCCCCTGGCGTGGGGGTAGGGGAGAAGGTTGCTGGGATGTTTCTCCCATTATTACCTGGCTTGCTTGTCTTTGGGGCATTTCAGACAAAGTTCTTTAGTTTTGTTTAAGAACTTTAAAGAGCTGGTGAGTCTGATGGAAAATTTGCAATAATAACATAAGACAGCAAACATACCTCACCAGCTAATTAGTCTTTGGAGCACCCTGGGGACAGCAGAGGGTGTGGTGGTAGCACTGCTGTTTTGTTATGCCCATTTTAGAGACTCAGAGACTGAGGTGCTGGGAAGAATTTATTATTTGAGACAGAGGCAGGGCACAAATTCAAAAGCTGGCTGGAGCCTCCAGCCTTTATTATTTGGAGCTATTATTTGGGAAATCTCTTGGGGTTTTGCCTCTTCTGTTACCTTTCTCTCTGCTTGGTGCTATGTCTTAGACATAACTTGTGTCCGTAAATATAGATCTCTACCATCAGTCCTAATGACTGCTCGGTGCTCAGCAGAGAATATGAGCCATAATTATTTTAACCAGCTGTCTTGATGAATACCCAGATTATTTTTATTCTTTACCATTACAGCAGCCCTGCTGTAAATGTCTTGGAAAAATAGGTATTACCTCCTTTGTGTTGCGTTTTTAGGGTGAAGACTGTAGAGTTGCTAATCCCCGGTTTAAGAAAATGAATTTGATTTCATTTTAGTATGTGCTGGTAAACGGACCTTTCAAAAGGTCATACCAGTACACCCCTCCACCCCAGCGGTGCTCTCCACCCAACATGAGTTTTACATTTCCAGACTGTCAAGTTCACAGTTTCTCACAGTTTCTCTTCTTGGTTGAAAGCATAGAAACCCTTCCTACACTATCAGGACATAGACATATTTGCCTCCTTTTTTCTTCTGTGGTTTTAGTTTCCTTTCGTGGAATTTGTTCTTAGCTGAGCAACAGGGAATACAACTTGATTATTTTGGTGGCCAACCTGATTGTTCAGTACTATTTAATGAGCACAGTGCTCTTCTCCCTGTCATTGGACAGGTCACTGTTTCATGCATCCATTTTTAAGTATTCTGATGTGTGATGGGCCATTTTGTCTTGTTCAGTAATACACCTGACGGGTGCTGTGCTAATGCACATATCTTTATTGTTATAGATTGCTACTTCCTGTGTTTGTTAGCACAAGCTGTACTTTCCCATTATTGTTGTTTATTAGAAGAGTCCTGGCTTTTTAAAGGATGCTTGTTGTACCTCCAAATGTATTTTAGAATCCTTTGATCATACCTCTCTTCCTGATCCTATCCCTCCCCTTGCCCTCTGCCAATCAAAGAATAGCTTCTCTTTGAATTCTGATTATAATTACATTCACCATAGAAATTACCTTGGGAAGAACTGACATCTTTACAGTGTGCAGCCTTGGATCTGCGGATGGATGTGGTGTGTCTTTCGAGTGAAATGTGCTCCTCGTTGGTGCTTTTAGAGTTCTTGCCTAGGTCCTAGTATTTTCTTTAATCTCAAATACTTTTAAATTTCTTACTGTTGCTTTAGGAACTTTGGTTTCACTGTATTTTCTAACTGGTCTTTGCTACTATTTAGGAGAGCTATTGATGATTGTGCTTTCAGAGTTACCGTACTGTATTCTCTGTAGCTGCCCCAGTTACTTCTGTTGGTCCCCTTGCTTTTCCCTCAGTAGCAGGTAAATACTACCTTTTCCCTTCTCAGTGATATTTGACCTTTTCTTTTGAACTGGACTTTTCAGATCTGTATTAACTATGCGTGTTTAGGGCAGTAAAGTGGGTGTGACGCCTGTTGCCTCCTCTCTAGGCACGAAGGACCTAGAACTATGAACTGTAAAAGACACAGACATATGGTTTAGTGATCCCTGATCTTCTCAGTCCTCGTTGCCCAAAGTACTTTTTCTTTTTAAACCTAGTTTGTCCAAGTTGTTTGACAGGCACCTCGCCTCCTTCTGTTAGAGGAAAGTCAACATTATTTCTCAAGCAGAAAAGCTGATGGACAGTGGGAATCACTCACATGTACATCCTCTCTCTGTACATGCACCCACACTCACATGTGTGTACATGCACCCACACTCATGTGTGCACATACCTTTCTGTGGTCGTTTTAAAGGAAGCTGTAGACATAATAATTCAGCGCTGACTGCTTTCGCACACATCTCCTCAAAGTTTGTTCTCCCCATAATCACCCCACTTATCACAGGGAGAAAAATCTAGACTGAAGCCACCGGGTGTAAATCCATATTTAGATTTTCCTAATTGCCCTAAGTTTCTTTTGTAGCCTGTCAATCCAGGAGACAGCAGGAGTCATTCAGAAAGCCACCCTCCTGCCTTTTCTGGCTTCTTTTGTGGCTGACTGTATTTGAGAAACCAGGTCAGTTTTGTTGAATAGTTTGGATTTGTTTCATTGTTAACTCTTCAGGAGATTGAATTAAACATTTTTGGCAATGCTCATAAGTAATGTGTACTTATTACTATATTGTGCTGGAAGGAAAGCAATGTCAGATTTTTCTGTTACTGGTGGTCCTAATGTGATCATTCAGTTAGTTAATGAGGTGATTACCAGATCTCTCATTGCAAAGGAACATTTTCCCATGTAATTAACAAGTAATCTAAGGAGTGCTACTTTGAGATCATGTTATCTTGTTACTCAACAACCTTTCATTCAGTGACTTTCGCATTCGTTGGAGATCCTTGCTTTAACTTTTTCTTTGGCGTTAGAAAAAGTTGTGCTGACTTTCTAATTATGTTGTTTCTCATACATTTATTTTTTAAATTATTGAGACACGACCTCATGTAGCTCAGTCTGGTCTGAGTCTTGCCATGTAGCGGAGGATGACTTTGAACTCTTGATCCTTCTGCCTCTGCCTCCCAAGTACTGGGATTACAGGAGTGTACCTGTGTGTCTGGTGTTTCATACATTCAGTATTGACTATTTTTCCATTAAGCGCTTTCTCATCCTTTCTCTTCTGGGAGAATCACTCTCATTTCCATGTGAGTATTACTTGCTGGGTAAGATGGTGCACACTTGCATACTTGTAATCCCAGTACTTCGGAGGCAGAGGCAGGAGGCCTGCTGCAAGTTTGAGTCCAAGCCGGTGTACATAGCAAGTTCCAGGCCAGCCAGGGCTACGTGGCAAGACCTGTCTCAAAACAAAACACTTGACTATCATTTGTATCCTAAAACCTAGAGCGTTTGATTTGTTTGTTCCAAGGTTGGCTCCCTTCCTTTCAGGCACCAGTGGCTCAGGCGTACCTTGTATTGCCTGGGCCCCAAGATCATCAGTGAGAATGGTGCCAGGGGCCAGGGTCTGGACACTGCAGGCTGCACTTCTGGACTGCCTTTGCTTGCTCAGGGCATGCACCACAGAATTCTTGTCTGATTGCATGATATAGATATGTTTACATATGCACAATTCATATTTAATATAACAATTTTACTTGTCTTATTTTATATTCATATTTTTTCTTAAAAGGAAAAACTTGGTGCCAAATTTTGATGTTCTTATTTCTGTGCTGTAGTATGAGACAATTTTAAACTTAACTGTTTTTTTATTTACTTTTATGTATATGTTTTGCTTGCATGTTGTAAGTGCACCTGTGAGTGCAATGCCTGTGGAGGCCAGAAGAGGACGTCCAGATCCTCTGGAACTGGAGTTATAGTTGGTTCTTAGCTGCTATGTGGATGCTGGGAACTGAACCGGGATCCTCTGCAAGAGCAGCCAGTGTTCTTAACTGCTGAGCTGTCTCTTCAGCCCCTGTGCACTACATTTTTTTTCTTCAGTGTTGAGGATTGAACTTTGGCTTCATGCTCACTAGACAGGTGCTACTGAGTTATACCTTAGCTCTCAACTGAGATGCTTTTTGTTGTTTTGAGACAGGGTGTCATATAATCCAGCCTGGACTCAAACTTGTCAATAGATGAGGATAACCTTGAACTTCTGTTTCTTTTGCCTCCACCTTCCAGGTGGTGGGATTGCAGGCATGCACCACCACATCTGGCTTTTAAAGTTGTTATTCTTATCAACACCTTACTGAGTAAAGTTTAAGATTTCTTTGCTGTTCTGTTTCTCCTTAGAGTGTGGTCTGTGGAACAACCCTTTCAGGGGTCTACAAGGTCAGGACATTTTCATAAGCAGGAGTAAGACATTATTCACTTTTTCCTGTGTTGCAGAAGCAGTGGAGGGGAGACCGTTGCCTCTCTTGTAGCCCCACTGCCCTGCACATTAGTTTCATGAAATCTCACCACTTCGGTATATACATTTTGATGTTCCATGTGACCAGAATGGAAGTGTGCAGAAAGCATCGCTGCCGAGGGGGACAGCATAGCTAGAGATCAAATTTGAAGCCAGGGGCCCTGGTATGAGCCTAGAAGCTCAGTTGCTCAGGAGGCTGCAGGAAGAGGATTGCCTGCATCTAGGAGTGCAAAGCTAGCCTATCTCTAAGTAGAGAAGTAAATAAATAAATTTAAGCTTTCAAATAAGTTTTGAATTTGGGATTATGTATACCACCGTGAGCCAGGTGACCCCTGGACACTTAAAGACTTCTGACAAGATCAGTTCTGATATTATCAGGTCTGATATTAATGCCTATGCATTTTGAATACTGTGTTAAGATGGATGTGGTGTCAGAGACCCATCATCCCAGCACTTAGAAGACAGAGGCAGGCGAATGGGGAGTTCAAGACCAGCCTGGGCCACGTGGCAAGACTTTCTCAAAAATCAAAAACAAGAAAATGAGATATATTTAAATGCTGTATAAGAAATATGCCAACATTTGGAAGACTGGCATATCACAGTGCACTCTGATATTGTTTGAATGATCATCAGTACGTGACTTTGTAAAATGTATGAGGAAAATGGCTCATCCAAGTTTGCCAGTTTGAATGTCCCAGGATGTAAAAGTTGGTTGGTAAAGTTTCAGATTCCACATTTTATTTATTTATTTTTTGTCTTTTTGAGACAGGGTCTCCCTGTAGCTCCAGGTGGCCTGGAACTCACTATGTAGACCAGGCTGGCCTCTGCCTCCTGAGTACTGGGATTAAAGGTGTGAGTCACCATGCCCAGCAGACTCTACATTTTAACTAATCCCTAGGAAACTATTTCTCCTCAAGTTTTGGTGTAGAGTCCCAGAGGAATGCCAGCAGGTATCTGAAGCATGTGAAGGCTCTGCCCTGCTTCAAGCTTCTGTTTGCATTAGGCTGTGCTCTCTTGATTTGTTTTAGCCAAAGCAGTATACCACAGCAGATCAGATATAGAAATAGACATGAGCTAGATAGAAAGGAGATTTGCAGAAAGTTAACATGCTACTTTTTTCACTATTTTTTGTTTTGAAAGTGAGATGGTTTTTTGGTTAGCGATGTATTCATGTTAACATGTAGTAAGCTTATTATTATTTTTAAATGAGTTAGTATTAACCCTTTCCTTTCTCTGCTGTTTTGAGACAACGTCTCTTCCTGTGTAGTCCAGACTAGCCTCAAACTTAAGATTCTCCTGCCTCATCCTGAGATGGCAGGTGTGCATCACCAGGCCTGGTTAAGTTTTGATTTCTGATTTTATGTACAGTACCAGCATGTGTCCTCACTAGAACAGTTCTTTGGAATCTTCAGTACATTCTAAGAGTACAAAGAGGTCTAGGGTCCATGATAGTGGAAAGTCACTGCCCTAGAGGTGACAGTGCATACCTGGCTTGCTATGCTCTTGTGTGAAGAAAGTGCCACTTGTCAACCTTGCCAGCACCTTAGGGTACTTTTGTTTCTTTCTTTCTTTGTGTGTGTGGGGGTGGTTAGAGGACAGCTTTCAGGAGTTGGTTCTCTCCTTCCACCATGTGGGTCCATGGAGTTGAACTCAGATCATTATTAGCTTTGGTGGCAAGCACCTTTACTTTCTGACTTCAACTTTGGTTTTTTTTGTTTGTTTTAAAAAAAATTTTAGAATTTCATACAATATATTTTGATCACATTTAGATCCCCTCCCATATTTGTATCCCCAGTTTCTAGCCCCCACCAAATTTCTGTACTCTAATATATATTACTGTATTCTATATTTACATACATAAAAGCCTATAGAGTCAGGTTGGTATCCCCAAATGCTCCTTGATGTGGGCTCATCCCCTGGTGCTTGATCAGCCTAAGAGTCTCACCCTTAAATGAGATGGACTCTCCCCCTTCCCAGCAGTTACCATTTGCCAGCAGTTCCTCAGATAGGGTTAGGATTTCTTACCCACTTCCCCATGTCTATGGGATTTTGACTGGTTTGAACTTACGTGGGACTTATGCCTGCTGTCAGAATTGCTGTGAGTTCATATGAGAAACTGACTAGCTGTTTAGAAACCTGTGTCCTCGTGGCCATCCACTACCTCTGACTCTTACAATCTTTCCACCTCCTCTTCTGCAGTGATCCCTGAGCCTCGGGAGGCAGAGGTTTGATACAGGAGTCCTATTCAGGGTTAAGCACCCTGCAGCCTCCTATTTTCCACATTGTGGCCTGTTGTGGTTCTCTGTGTTAATCACCATCTTCTGCGCAAGGAAGCTGCTCTGCTAAGAGTTGAGCAATGCATTAATCTATGGGTATAACAATTAAGTCATTAGAAATCGGTTTAATACTATATCTATTAAGCACAATAGTTATATTAGGCTTTCTTCCATGGCCTGTGGGCTGTCTAGCCTTAGGCTCCTAGGCCTGATATCATTGTCAGGTATGGACTCCATCCTATAAAATGGACCTTAAATCAAATTGGAAAGTACTTGGTTACTCCTCTAATATTCGTGCCACTATTGCACCACTGTGGCCCCCAACTTTTGAACACTTTAATTCCATTTAATTTTTTCCACCTTGTATGTTACTGTGGGCATTTAAAAAAATGAATACAAGTGTTTTGCCTGCATGTATGTAAGTGCACTACATATGTTCCTGGTGCCTACAGAAGCCAGAAGAGATCAGATACCCTGGAACTGGAGTTAAGGATGGGTGTTAACTACCATGTGGGTGCTGGGAACTGAACCTGGTTTCTATGGAAGAGCAGCAAGTGCTCTCAACCACTGAGCCATCTCTCTAGCCCACTGTGGACATTCTTGTAGTGTGGTACTACATAGATTTAAAACCCTAGAGGCATTATTATTATTATTATTATTAGTCTTTTTGAGACAGGGTCTCTCTGTAGCCCTAGCTGTCCTGGAACTCACTATGTAGACCAGGCTGGCCTTGAACTCACAAAGATCCGCCTGCCTCTGCCTCCCAAGTGCTGGGATTAAAGGCGTGCGCCACCACGCCTGGCTTA
>NW_008329130.1:1074411-1083412 GCF_000622305.1 Nannospalax galili | reverse complement strand
TGCATGTAGGTAAGTGTACCTGTGTTGTGCAATGCCCACAGAGGTCAGAAGAGGCTGTCGGATCCCCTGGGACTGGAGTTACGGACAGTTGTTAGCTGCCATGTGGGTGCTGGGATTTGAACCCGGGTCTTCTGCAAGAATAACCAGTGTTCTTGACTGCTGCGCCATCTCTCCAGCCCCAGCATTATTATCTTATACTGTCAGTTTTCATTTACTGCTCTTTCTTTTGAGCTTAGACTTCTTGCATTTCCAGGCCTCCATATCGAATCATAATCCTTCAGTTTGAAGAACTCCCTTAGCCATTCATTTAGTGGAGGGAGGGCTGCTACTGATGAATTCTCATGTATTTGGTGCTGTGGATCAAACTCAGTGCCTCAAATGTGCTAAGCAAGTGCTGCACTGTATTTTTCTAGCCTCTTCACTTTTTAGAAAGCACTGTATTTTGAATGGTCTTTCAATACTTAATATTTTTAAATGAACTCCAGTAATACAAAGAATTTCCATTCATCTGTCGTCTAGATTCTTGAAAGGTTAATATTGCTACATCGCCCCCTTCTTTCTTCTCTGTCTGCACACACAAGCACACTTTATGTGGATAGAGCAAAATCAGGAAAACAAATTGATAAGATCCTATTAGATCTATAGACCTGTTCAGTTGTTCTAATAATGCTCTCTATAGATGTTTTAGCCTCTAGAGGACCAGAACCAATATAATATATATATATCTTATAACAGGGTATTTATCGATTGGCTTTCATGGTGGGGCCGGGTAGTCCAAGAGTGGCTGTCTGCATGTTGGAGAGGCAGAGGCCTGGTAGCTGCTCAGTCCATGAAGCTGGGTGCCTCCTCAGTCCAGTCCAGTGCTGGAGGCATGGAGCTCCTTGGAGAGTCACTGAATTCAGCCTGGGTTGGAAAGCCAAAGAAGCTAGGATCTGATGTCAGAGGAAGAGGCAGAACCAGTGACAGACACACTCCTTCAGGAAGAGGCGAAGCCACACACTGCTTTTTCCTCTGACCCCTTTAAGTCAGGGCCACTTGTTAAAATGTTACCACCCACTAGGAGGATGGGTCTTTTCCCCGCTTCAGTTAATCCTCTAGAAGCAACCTCACAGACACCAGAGGTGTGTCTCTGATGATTCCAAATCCTGTCAAATTGACAGTGAAGACCAACCATCACAATAGCAAAATTAAAAGGTTTCAAGGGGGCTGAAGAGATGGCTCAGTGGATAAGAGCACTGACTGCTCTTGTAGAGGACGGGTTTGATTCCCAGCACCCACATGGCGGCTGACAACTATCCATAACTCCAGTTCCAGATGCTGTCTTCTGACCTCTGTGAGCATTGTACAACACAGGTGCACTTATACACATGCAGGCAATGTGTTCATACACATAAAAATAAAAATAATAAAATATTTTTTAAAAAAGTTTCTAGGGGCTGGAGAAATGGCTCAGCAGTTAAGAGCACTGACTGCTCTTGCAGAGAACCCAGGTTCAATTCCCAGCACCCACATGGCAGCTAATAACTAACTGTAGTAACTCCAGTTCCAGGGGACTTGACGCCCTCTGCTGTCCTCCTCAGGCATGGCACAACACAGGTGTGCTTACACACATGCAGGCAGTACATTCACACATATAAAATAAAAACAATAAAGTATTTTAGAAAGTTTCCAGGCTATAGCCCACGACCATGAGTTGCATATGGCGACATCTCTGTAACTTTCTTTAACTTAGAATGCTGTGCCTGATTGTTCTTTATCTTTTGTGAATTTGACTTTTTTGATAGGATATAAGACAGTTTGGCTTTGTGTAGTGCTTCCTCATAACTTGACGTGCTTTGTGCACTTTTGGTACAGAATTGGGCTGTGATTTTCTTCTTCTAAAAGGGAAGTCTGTGACCTTGAAATTCACTTTTCCCCGTTGCAGGTAATTTCACTTTGGCCTGTTGGTGGCGGTAGTATTTCCCAGGTTTTCTATTGTAAAATTACGTATTTTTTCTCCTTTGCAGTTAGTGTCTTTTGAGGAAATGCTTTACTGTGTATTTTCCATTAATTTTTCACCCATTATTTTTACCATCTAGTAATGATGCTTGTTTCTTTGAGGCAGATTGCCTCTATCTAATTTGCTTAGTAGCTGAAGCTGGCCCTGAATTCCCAATCTTCCTGCCTCTGCCTCCCAAGTACTGGAATTACAGGAACATGCCACCGTGGTGGACTTCTTTCAGAGCCTTAAAGATGTTGTTTTGTTACTTTCTGGTGTTTATTTTTATTTGTTAGCTTTGTGTTTCTCTGAGAGTTCATATGTCTTTTCCCTATCTTTTCTGGCTGCTTTTAAGACCTTTTTAAAAAGCAGCTTTACTATATGGTATTTCTAAAGTAATTTTCTGGTTTTTTCCTTACTTTTAAAATACATGTATCTGGCTAGGCATGGTAGCCCATGCCTTTAATCCTGGTACTTGGGAGGCAGAGGCAGGTGGATCTCTGTGAGTTCAAGGCCAACCTGGTCTACATAGTGAGTTCCAGGCCAGCTGGGGCTACAGGGAGACTCTGTCTCAAAAGGTCCAAAAAAAGATATCTGTGCGTCTGTCTGTATGTCTGTGTGGGTATGTGAATGTGAGTGTAATACCCATGGAGACCAGAAGAGGATGTTAGATTCACCTGGATCTGGGGTTATAGGTGGTTGTGAGCAACCCTTCATAGGTGCTGGGAACTGAACTTGGGTCCTTTGCAAGAGAAGTTTGTGCTCATCTCTCCAGCACCTAATTTCCTGGTTTTCTTTGTAGATACCCAGCTTGAATTTCATGGAACCTTTGAAAGATCTGCCTTGATTGTCTTTTGTTAGTTTTAAAATTTTTTATTTATTATTTTTATTTTATGTGTATGTGTGTATTGCCTGCATGTAGGTAAGTGCACCTGTGTCCTGCAATGCCCGCAGAGGTCAAAAGAAGCTGTCGGATCCCCTGGGACTGGAGTTATGAACAGTTGTTAGCTGCCATGTGGGTGCTGGGATTCGAACCCGGGTCTTCTGCAAGAACAACCAGTGTTCTTATCCGCTGAGCCATCTCTCCAGCCCCCCTTTTGTTAACGTATTCCTCTGTCTTGTCTTCTTCCTTTTCTTGGACTCCAGTCATATCTGTAGCAGAGCTTCTCCAAGCTCCCGTCTTTTTTGTTCTGTTCTATGCTGCCTGTCCTCTGTTCTTTTTTACTGACTCAGTTTAAATTGCTTTGCTCTGTTCAGGCTGCTGTTAAAACTCATCTGTTATTGAGTTCCTCTCGTCAGTTTCTAGATTTTACAATTAAAGAATTTGTGTGTGATTATTTTTAAAATGTAGTTTTCAGCTGGGCGTGGTGGTGTACGTAATCCCAGCACTTGAGAGGCAGAGGCAGATCTCTGTGAGTTCAAGGCCAGCCTGGTCTACATAGTGAGTTCCAGGCCAGCTGGGGCTTCAGGGAGACCCTGTCCCAAAAAGACCAAAAAAAAAAAAAAATAGTTTTCTACTAAATGTCTTTGTTTCGCCACTTCTTGATTGGTCAAGAACTGTGTAACACAGGCTGACTCAGAACTCAAGACCTTTCTGCCTTAGCCTTGGAGTACTGGGATTACAGCATGTGCCGCCACACTTGGCTTCTGTTAATTCATCCTCTTAAAGCCTTAAAAATTTTTATTACATGAGTTTAGTGTGTGCATACATGTGTATGTGTGGGCACATATCTGGAGGTCAGAGAAGAACTAACTTGTAGGATCAGTTCTTTCCTTCCACCATGTCAGTCCTGGGAATTGAACTCTGGTTGCCAGGCTTGGCAGCAAGCGTCTTTATCTGTTGAGCCATCTCACCAACCTTCTTAAAAGTTTCTGAGAGCTGATCTATGAGTTTGTTTTTCTTACCCCTTTTTTCCTTTTGGGCCTGTTTTTTATATATTTTGTCAATTTATTATTGGATGGCAGGCATGAATAATGGAGCAGCTAGCTGTGAGCGTTTCCTCTGAAGTTCACGCTGAGGTCAAGTGAGCCACATGATCCTGGTCCAGTCAGAGTCTGAACTGAACTGTGTTGTGGGGTTTTTAAGTGAGTCCTGGTCTTCCTACAATTGGTCCATGTTCTTTGGTGTGGCTCTGTATGGAGCCAACTGAGAACTTCAGTTAAGTATGGCTCTTGTCCTTGGTGAAGTGGACTCTGCCTTCTGTCTACCGAGTGCTCTGAGTGTCTCTCTCTCTCCCTCTCTCCCTCTCCCTCTCCCTCTCTCTCTCTCTCCCTCTCTCCCCCTCCCTCCCTCCCTTTCCATTTTGCCTCATAGCTCTTGCTTTACTGAAATTTTTAAAAATAATTTTTGGATTTATTTTTATTTTACGGATATCAGAGTTTTGCCTACATGTATGTAAGTGCACCCATGTCATACAAAGCTGGCGGAGGTCAGAAGAGGGAACTGGAGTTACGGATAGTTGTTAGCCGCCATGTGGGTGCTGGGAACAGACCCCAGTTCCTCTGTAAGAGCAGCCAGTGTTCCTAACCACTGAGTCATCTCTCCAGCCCTGCTTTACTGAATTTAACAGTTCTGCTAGTAGTTGGATGTGGTGACACACACCTGTAGTCCCAGCACTTGGGACTGAGGGAGGGGGATAGCATGTTTGAGACAAGTCTGGGTAGCATAGTAGTAAGTCCTTGCTTCAGAAAGGAGGAGGAGGAGGAGCAGGAGGAGGAGGAAGAGAAGGAGGAGGAGGAAGAGGAGAAGGGGGAGGAGGAGGAGACAGGATCTGGTTATAAAAACTGTATTTATTTATTATGTGTCTGATGAGTGTGTGTGAGTGTAGGTGTCACATGAGCGTGGAGGTCAAGGACAACTTTCAGCAATCTTTCTATTCTCTTCTACCATGGCATCCGGGGCTTGAACTCAGGTTACCATGCTTGTACAGCAGGTGCTTTTACCTGCAGAGCCAGCCCTTTAAAAATTTTCTGCAATATTTGCGTATTACATTAGCTTTATACTGTATATCATAGATATCTTTTTTTGTTTTTGTTTTTGTTTTTTTGAGACAGGGTGTCCTGTAGCTAGCTCAGGCTATTCTCAAGGTTGCTATGTAGATGAGGATGGTCTTCAACTCCTGATCCTCCTGTCTTTGCTTCCCAAGTGGTGGGATTACAGGTATGCACCCACCAGAACAGGTGCTGGGACTACAGGCATGTCCCCACCAGAATAGGTGCTGGGATTACAGGCATGTCCCTATACCAGAACAGGTGCTGGGATTGCAGGTATACACCCACCAGAGCAGGTGCTGGGACTACAGGTATACACCCACCAGAACAGGTGCTGGGATTACAGGTATACACCCACCAGAGCAGGTGATAGGATTGCAGGTGTACACCCACCAGAACAGGGGCTGGGATTACAGGTATACACCAACCAGAACAGGGGCTGGGATTGCAGGTGTACACCCACCAGAACAGGTGCTGGGATTACAGGTATACACCCACCAGAGCAGGGGCTGGGCTTACAGGTGTACACCCACCAGAGCAGGTGCTGGGATTGCAGGTGTACACCCACCAGAACAGGGGCTGGGATTGCAGGTGTACACCCACCAGAACAGGTGCTGGGATTACAGGTATACACCCACCAGAGCAGGGGCTGGGATTGCAGGTATACACCCACCAGAGCAGGGGCTGGGATTACAGGTGTACACCCACCAGAGCAGGTGCTGGGATTGCAGGTGTACACCCACCAGAACAGGTGCTATGATTGCAGGTGTACACCCACCAGAACAGACTCAAGACATTTTTATTTCTATTTTTGCCTGTTGGCTATTCATGTATCTCCCCATCCCCCATTCCCAAGTGTTTTTGTTATTGTTTTGTTTTGAGACAGTGTCTCACTTTATAGCTCCAACTGGCCTGGAATTCTCATAGCCCAAGCTGGTCTAAAACTTGTAGTCTATCTGCCTCAGCCTCTTGAGTGCTGAGATTGTAGATGTGCACTGCCACACCAGCTTTTTACTCTCTCTTAGCATGAGGATTATGGTTTTGAAATTCAGCTGTAACTTTCCATGCTGAGTGTCTGGGGTACGTGTCATATTGCTGTTGGTTCCAAATTTGTGTCATTTTGTTTATGAGGCCTTTGTCAGGCAGAATTTTTTTTTATTTGACATTTTCTTTTTATAATGTAACTTTGAAGATTTATTGATGTGTATTTTTGTGTGCCTGTTTGTGTGTGTGCCACATGTGTGCAAGTGCCCACAGAGGCCAGAAGAGGGTGTCTTATTCCCTGAAACTGGAGTTACTGCCTGATGTGGGTTCTGGGAACTGAATTGTGGTCCTCTAGAAGAGCAGAAAGTACTCTTAAATTCTGAGCCATTTCTAGGTCCCTTATTGACAAATTTTTAAAGAATTATAAAGCAATTATTTGTGTGTGTGTGTGTGTGTGTGTGTGTGTGTGGTGTGTGTGCACTCATACTACAGTGCTTGTGTGAAGGTCAGAGGAGAACTCTGGAGTCATTCTTTCCCTCCTACCTTTCTGGTGTTCTAAGGACTGAACTCAGGTTGCTAGGCTTATGCAGCAAGTATCTTTATCTGCTGAGGCATCATCACATGGCCCCTTTGTGATTTGAATTTTGTTTCACAGACTTCAGTAATTTGGAATTTATTTTGGTCAGTAGAGTATAAATATTCAACTTTATTCTTTTCAGTTAATAAAAATAGTCCAGTATCAATTACTGCAAAGATTGAGAAACTTTTCTCATAAGGAGCCAAATCATAGCTATGTTAGGCTTTGGAGTCCCGTCTGTGGCAGCTCCTCAGTGCTTCTGGTCCCAGCATGAAAGCAGCCTCAGACCAGAAGGAACTGGTGAGAAGAAGCCCTGTTTGTAAATACTGAAACTTGAGTTTCCTGCGGTTTTCACGTCACAAAATGCTCTTGTTTATTCTTCCTATTTTAAAAATGTATAAAAGCTGTTCTTAGCTAGAAGACCATCCCAAAATCAACAAGAGGGCTGAGTCTGGCCCCTGGGTATAGTTTTTTGCCATTGACTTGCACTGTGTTAATTTTCTGTTGCATCTAGACCACTCTGTTCTGCCAGTGTTCAGTGCCATTCTGTCTTAGAAGTGTGTTGTGTGTTAGAATTAGTCTGCCCTTATCAGCCTTTCAGTTATTCAGAGTTTATCTAGTACGTCATGTTTATTACTTTACATATAATTTGTAAAACTAGTTTGCCCAGTTAAAAAAGAAAAATATAAATGCTCATACCTTAGATTGGAATCACATTAAACTTATAGCTGTTTAGGACAGATGACATGTTTATAATATCAACACTTCTTATAGAAGAAAAGGCAATTATTTTCATTTTACTTTCTTTTTTTCTTCCTTTTTAAAAAATATTTATTATTTTTATTTAATGTGTATGAGTGTACTGCCTGCATGTATGTGAGTTCACCCGGGTCGTGCAAAGCCACGGAGGTCAGAAGAGGGTTCGGATTCCCCTGGAACTGGAGTTAAGGATGGTTTGTAGCCGCCATGTGGGTGCTGGGAATTGAACCTGGGTCCTCTGCAAGAGCAGTCAGTGCTCTTAACCGCTGAGCCATCTCTCCAGCCCCTTTTTCCTTCCTTTTGAGACAAGGGCTCACTGTGTAGACCAGGGTGGCCTTGAATGCTCAGAGATCTGCTTGTCTCTGCCTCCCAACTGCTGGGATTAAGGGTGTGTGTCACCATGCCCTGCCTGCATTTAATTTTCTTTAGTGTCCCCCGATATCTTTATATATATTCTGCACATTTGTTTGATTTTTATTTATTTAATTGTTGTGGTGCTGAAGCATGACCCTAAGCCCTGTATGTATGGAAGGTTGATCTCCATCAGTTTTATGGGTCCTGTCTGGAAACAGTGCTTTTGTCTTTTATTTTTCGTTGTTTATATTCTGCTTCTTTCCAGAACAGTGATACACAAAACCGATCATTGTGAACGTACGGGTCCCACTTTCATCTTTACATAATGTGCTTTTCCATCTTTTTAATAAAAGATGACGCCGACTTCAGAGAATGACACTAACACATCTGCACGAGTGTCCGCCCACACTCAGTCACATCAAGGAAGTATTCTCGTTATTCATTTTATTAAGTTTTCATTAAGAATGGATATCAAATTATATCAAATGTCCTTCACTTGCGGAAATAATCATGTCATTGTTGTCTTTTAATCTCTTAATATAATAAAATATAATAATAGGCAGTAGTGAGTCACTGTTGCATTATGGGCATGAACTGTAGTCATTGGTGGTGTATTTTTAATGTACTGGATTATGTGCCATTGTTTTATGTAGCACTTAGCAAATTAGTCCTAAGTCTGGCTTTCTTTGTGCGGTGCCCTCAGCCCTCATGGATTTGAGAGTTTTAGAAACCCTGAAGCAGAGGTGGAGATCTAGTTCACCAGCACTAGACGTAGTAAATACTAAACATTGCTAGCAATATGAATTTCAAATTCTAAAGATTATAAAATATAATAGTACAATCATGAATATTAAATATAGCAAACATGAAAACTCTGCTTTTCAGAGTGAGCCGTGCACTGTGTGGTCACTATACTTTTTCTTTTGCCAGTATTTTATTTTTCCTAGCGGCAGCATTGGACTCTACTGGGACCTGGGATTACCACTGTGATCTTGTCACTAACTGGTCCCCATGCTCACTGCCTGTGTCATAAAATTCTCCTCAACGCCATCAAAGATGTCTGATAGCTCAGTTTCTTGTGGCCATCCCAGAGCTCTGTGCCCCTGCCCTAGTCTGTTGTGTCACTGAGCCTGTCCCCATGACCCTGGGAGCCTCCCTAAGTCTCTCCTGTGGTTCATTTCCTGTTTGGTGGGTGGACTAGATCCCTCTGTAGGTCCTGAGAAGGTGTATGTGGAATGTAAACTTTCTTAGGTCTTCCGTGTCTGAAAACATCTTCAGTCCTCCTTTATTTCCATTCTTGCTTGGCTGGGTTTAGAATTCTAGTTCAGAAAACTTTAAAAACATTACTTTTTAAAATT